>NC_056728.1:702165202-702177702 GCF_019279795.1 Protopterus annectens | reverse complement strand
TTGTTAATGATCAATTTTTAAAACTATGGGCTGTAAAATAGGATTAATAAAGTCTAGGAAATCAGAAATAATGAAATGATGGATTGTAAGTTACAGTAGACCCAAATTAGAGTCTGAAATCTTACCATAAAATTAACATGAGTACACTGTAAAGAGCACAGCAAAAATATAGCAAGGGCATTCATGGATGTGAAAGTTTAATTTATTACAAACAATTGAAATATTTGAACTTTTCACTCTATCTCATATTGATATTTAAGTGGACAGCTTAAGTAGAGAGTACTCAGACAACTACCTGTAGGAATGTTTGGAATTATCAATGAGTAGTAGAGATCTTTAGACAATCTGTCTAGGAAATTATACAGGAATGAGAGATATAGTAAATTGTTCTCTAAGACCAGCTGACAAGTGGAATACAATTTCTAATTATATTAAAACAATTACTACTGTTGAATTTTTTAAGAACATCTTCTTCACTTATATTGAAATGACTGTTCTGGTACATGTATAAGCTAGAAGGGCAGTACTGACCATGCCTAAAAACGGTTACTTTTTGTACATGTATGTAAAATGTGTAAATGTAAATTAGACGTGTACTCAAGTGGCTATGTTACACTGTCGCATACAAGGATGCTTCCATGTTTGTTTATTTTTTAGTTTTAGGAGCAAAGGTATTCCTTAAACTAATGAGTATATATTGCAGATGTCTTGCATTGTTGTGATTGTTCAGCAAATTGTCTGTTTCAAACAAAGTATCACATTTGTTCTCAGTTGCAGTTTACGCTGTTTCACTGTACCACTGTTACATTATATCAAAAAAGTTATGTATGCCTAGGTATGTCATTAGTTGTGAAATATGCAAATAAATAAAACTCTGACTTCCCAAGATAAACGGTTTGCTTGTTAATTTATTTTGTAAAATAAATGAGATCACAGTTTCACATGGAATGTGTCTGTTTGCTTATGTATGTATGTATGTATGTATGCATGTAGGAATGTAACAAAGTTGCACTGGCTAGTTCTACGTAAAAAAAAAAATGTCTGCCTAGTCAATATGAATAAACTGGTGGTGGTGCTGTGGTAGCGTTGTCGCCTCACAGTAACACATTGTCCTGTTCGATTCTCAGCTAGAGTGTCTTCTGTGTGGAGACATGCGTGAATGGACGTACCTTCATTGAAGGTTGTGCGTCAGAGCCAGCAACTCGGTACGTAAAAATCTACTGCCAATCATTAGCGGACCGGAGTTTCGCTGTGACGACCCCTAACCGGGAAAAGCCGAAAGATACAGCTAGTCAATATGAATATACTGCAAAAAAGCATTCCTTTCTTGTGAATTTGTCGCATTTCGGTTACAACTGAAGCCATACCTCTCAAACTGTAAATATGGAGAGAGAAGTTTTGATAGAAACATGTAATTGTCTGAAGTAGTTGCCAAAGTCCAAGATAAAAGAGCGGTCAACAGTAACTTTACTCTAAAGTGTTAACAAGAACAATAAGGTATAAGCAGAATACAGAATTCATATGGCTCTGAGATGATCAATTATTCCCCAGAAAATACCCTCTACCATTTCTTTTCCAACTACCACTAAAGAACAGACTGGCCCTCACAGTCCTCTCCACATCACTGCATCAGTGGGCCCTAACAATATCCATGGATGCATTTTTAAATTTCTCCAAGTCTTCTGGGTTTTTAATATTTTGACAGGAATGGACCCTAGTCCTAAGTCAAAGTATGATTAAAGTTAATGGAATTAGTATTGCTACAGTCTTTGATGTTAGCCAGAAGTGCCCTTCGCACCACCCGCAATGTTCCCAGCAATGACTCCTGCAATTCATGTGGAGTTACATCTATCGGTAACATATATAAGAATGATTGTAAATTCTTTTTATAAGATCTGTTGCTTCTATTACTACTGGAACTGTCTGGGTGCCCTTCTTCCACATTACCCTTGTTTCGGTCTGAAAATCCTGGTATTTTTCATTACTAGGTGTAGCAATTTCAATGATCAATGCTACTTTTGTCTTCTTTTCATGGACTACTATACCTAGTTTTCTCGTATCTGTTTTTTGAACTACTGGTGAAGCGTGATCCCATGTGATATAAACTTCATCATTTTCTATGATTCTTTGTGGTTCATGCTTCCAGTGGTTTTCAGCCACTTCAATACCCTAATGTTTGCATAATCCTCAATGCAACAGTCGTGCCACATTATTATGCTTTACAGTATACAGTCCTTCTGCCATTAGTATATTACAACCAGCTACAAGATGTTCAACTGTTTCCAATTTTGTTTTACAAAACCTACATTTCTCTGTTTCTCCGCCATGTTCAGTGGACTTTGTAAACCACCGTGTACCTAGTCCACTATCTTAGGCTGCATATATTAACCTTTTATCTTTTGGTTTAAATTCACCTATCCTTAACCATTCCTACGTTTGATCCTGATCAACATGAGGTTGTTACAAGAGTGTCCAATACTTGCAACTATATTTATACATTTTCCACATTTCTAACCTTCTCATCTGATCCTTCACCTTAAATTCTTTATTTTTTGGCACATTCAGCTGCTGTCTGACTTTTATCTACTTCTGGCTTTGATTTCTATTCCCGCTTGATGCCAAACTGCTTCTGCTAAACTAAGCATGGAAGTCATCTTAGATTTATTCTCCTCATGTTTCAAAACCTTCACTACATTTGGGTCTTTTGAGGTCAGCAGATATGTATGCAGTCCCATGATTGCAGAGCTATACATGTAATCAATTTCAAGAAGGCCCATACCTCCTACGGAAAAGGGGAATATATAATCTTTGTATGCAGCGATTTTTATAAATCATTTGATGAGCATGAAGCATCCTTTTTGTTTTCCTGCCTAATCCATACAACACCTTTTGGGGCCAGTCAATCACTCCAAAACTGTAAGTTAAGACAGGAAGAGCAAACTGGTTTATAGGTTGAACTTTGTTCCTAGCTGTCAAAGCTGTTTTCAGGATTAATCCAAGTCTTCTAAAACATTCCTTACTGAGTTTTATTTGCATTTGTTCAGTTTTTATTTTAATCCTTCATCAATTCCAAAATATTTATACACTCCCTCTTCCTCAAGTTCTTTTATATCACATTCTTTTCCCAAAATGATGTTTTCTTGGTGCTGCAGATTTCCTGCTTTAGAGTTTGCTTTTGCACATTTATCAAGACCAAAGGCCATTCTTATATCATCTGAAAAAGTTTTGACTACTTGCAGATGTGCTTTCCATTCCTCATTTGATGAGCTATACAGTTTTAAATCATCCACAAAGAGAAGATGAGAAGTCTTTACACTTTGTTGCTTTCTGGGATCCAGATTATAGCCATGACCTGATCTGTTAAGCAGACAGCTTAATGGGTTAATGGCAAGGGAAAAGAGCAGTGGTAACAGAGTCTCGCCCTGGAATATTCCCCTTGGATTTTTATCCCTGGAATAATAGGATCATGGAAAGTTACTAGGCTATTGGCCCTGAGGCCCTTACAAGCCTAGCCAAGAATTTAGCCTATGTTCTAACCAGTCAGCACCCTATGCCACTGTCCAGCAGGGACACAGGTGGAATCCCAAAGGTGTATTTTATGTTTCCCATCCAGTTATCCAGGTTGCGCTTAAAAAGACTTCATGAGGTCCTCTGCTGTACGTGGAGTCGTCGTCTATTCCACAAAAGGGGGAGTCTCTGGGACATAAATCTGCCCCGCCAACAAGTTCTATTAATGACACAGACAAGGTTGAGGTCACACGTGGGAGTTACTTGAGTGGAGCTTGACTTGCGGATATGCAGTAGTCCTGGCAGGGTCTGAGATTGTTTTGTATGCCAGACAGAGGTCACCTCTGAAGAGTCTATAGGAGACTGAGTAGAGGGACAGGGCTTTTAGCCTATCTGTGTGGGGTAGATGTTTGAGGCCCTGGATTCTCCAGGTGAGGAACCTCTGTGGTCTCTCCAGCTGCTGCATGTGTTTTGTGAGGTAAGGGGCACTGTACTCAATAATGGGTCTTATAAGGGAAGAATACAGGGATGTTATGACCACCTTGTCCCTGGATGAGATACCATTACTAATGAGGTGGGCCATATAGAAAGCTTTCTGTACAATGAAGCCAATATGGTGGTCAAAAGTCAGTTTGCTATCAACCTGAGTGCCTAAGTCCCTCACAACTAATTGGGTGCTTAGGACCTTATTACCAGTGAGATAATTTGTGGGGACATCACTCTCCCAAAATGGATGATGATGCATTTTTTAGCATTTGGTTTGAGGCCATGTTTCTGGCACCAGTCATACATTTGGGTGAGACCCTCTTGGAGGATGTACACATCAGTAGGGGAATTGATGACAGCATCCAACTTGCAGTCATCTGCAAACTTGGTCAGCCATAGCCCACTAGATTTGGCCTGCACCTCCGAGAAGTATATCCCAAACAGCAGAGACCCCAAGACTGATCCCTGGGGTACACCGCTTGTTACGGGTCTACTACTTGAGGTGGCTTCCCCCATTTTGACCAAACTGGAGTCAATCCAAATACAGCCAAACACTCTGGTCATGGGGGATTTCAATTATCCCACCATCAACTGGGAAACCTATTCCAGCCCTAACTCACTTGCCCAAAAGTTCCTTGACTTTGTTAACTCAAATACCCTAAAACAAATTGTTCAAACCCCAACAATAGGAACAAGGATACTAGATCTGGTTCTCATTAACATGACCAACAAATGCACCACCATAACTGTTGGACCCTCATTAGTTAAATATGATCACAGGTCAGTCTTCTTCAGACTGACACTAACACCAGCACTTGCAAAGGGTAAAGTCAGACTAAAAACTTCACCAAAGCAAACTATACCCTCCTAGGGGAAGGTATAAATGGATTTCAAGCCTCACACCCAGCTGGAAGTGACAACATACCAAACTAAACCAAAGCTGACACTGAAGCCTTGTACATCACTTGTATAAGTGTACAGACTCAGATGTTCTAGAGAGAATCAAAGCACGAGTCCCAAGAAAAAAACAAGCCACTTTGGTGGGCATCCAGCATCAACAAACACTTCAACAAACACAAACACTGCTGTCTAGGAAAACTAAGGCGAGGCCCAAGAATGGGAAAGGACCCTCCACAGCCTCAACAGGCAAATACGACAACGTGTTAAATCCTCTAAGGGTAACTTGGATAAAAACTTAGCAGTCACAGCTGAGGATAACCATAAGGCCTTTTACTACTATGTACATTGCATAAAAGGTATGACCCAAGTGTATGCCGAGCTAGAGACTAACTGCATCACACACGCTGATAATGCAGTGATAGCAAATATGCTAGTGAAGAGATTTGGTGAAAATTTCACTCCTTTATCCCCCCCAAACTTATAACAAACTTGGTCCCTAACCCCCCCACCCCACCCTATATATCCTAGAGCAGGTCATTAAAGCCTTGTCTAAAGCACATAAACACAGTGTCTATGGGACTAGATGGCATCCCAGGCTGTCTTCTAAGCAAACTAAAACATGAACTACCATTGCCATTAAGTACCCTATTTAATCATAGCCTAACCACAGGCTTTGCTTCGGTGGAATGGAGAACAGTGACAGCTATTCCCCTACACAAAGGTGGATTACTCCAGTGGAAAGGAGAAAGTACAGTTGTGTACACTTACCATAAATGTAGATGTTCGAATGTATTCACGGTTGCAGTCATCACACTTGGGTTATCTGCCTGCAGGTAGCCCTCAGTCGGCCTGAATACCAGAGTCTTGGGATTTCTGCGTCGGATGCTGTCACTTCGTCCATGAACGTCAGGGGTATAGAACAGACAGCCGACCCCGTGCATCAGTTTTTCTTGCCCCAGATGTCAAGAGCCCCCAAATAGGAAGCTAGTATATGGTGTGGAACACCACCAGTAAAAAGTAAATACCACTGCCATTAAAAATAGCCACAGAGAGGAAAGGATAGAGAAATCCAGGGAGTTGGAGGGAGGGAAACCAGTACTGCAACAGTGAATACACTCGAACATCTACATTTATGGTAAGTGCACACAACTGTACTATGTTCTTCGTGTTTCACTGTTGCAGTCATCACACTTGGGTTGATTCCCAAGCTGAGGAAGGGTGGAGGCAGTCGAGAAGTGTTAGGGCTGGCTAGCAGGCCTTGTAAGACTGCTGTAGCAAATACAGCTCTGGATTTAGAAAAAAATAGGTAAGCGGTAATGCTTGGTGAAGGTGTGCACAGAACTCCAGGTTGCAGCTTCCAGAATGTCCCTGGTAGGCACTCCCCTGAGAAATGCTGTAGAGGTGGAAGTAGCCCTAGTAGAATGTGTCTGATCCCATGTGGGGTAGGTTTTCCATGGTGCTTGTAGCAGAAATGGATGCAGTGTGCTATCCGTTTGGAAATTATATGTTTTGAAATGGCCTTGCCCTCTGCCCCTGTAGCAAAGCGGACTAGCAGCTGGTCAGATTTTCTGAAAGGTTTAGTCCTGTCAAGGTAGAACCTGAGCTGTCTGTGCACATCCAAGGAATGCAGGATCCTTTCCCCTTTATTCTGAGGATTAGGGAAGAAGGTTGGCACATGGATGGCTTGGTTTAGAGCCACACTGGACACCACCCTAGGCATAAAGGACAGGTTTAGTCCTGAGGGAAACCCTGTCAGCATGGAAAATAATGAAGGGTTCCACAGCCATAAGCACCTGCAACTCAGACACACTTCTTGCTGAGGTTATGGCTAAAAGCAAGGCTGTTTTCCAAGAGAGGAATTTTAACTCTGCTGAAGCAGCAGGTTCAAAAGGGGGAACCGTGAGCTTTTCCAGTACAACGTTAAGGTCTCAGGCAGGGGGTGGGTGCTCTCCTAGGGGGCCATAAGTTGTTGGCCCCTCTCAGGAACTGCTTGATGAGAGGGTGAGAAAAAAGAGGTGGCTCAGTATTATAATGAGCTGAGATGGCAGAGGCATAAATCTTAATGGAGAAGGATAGGTCTCCGTGGAGTAGCTCTGCTAGGTAATCCAGGATTAGAGGTAAGGAGGGCACTACTGTGGTCCTTTCCTTCAGACTGATTCCAAGAACAATATCTTTTCCACTTTTCAGCATAGGATTTCCTAGTACTAGGCATTCTGGCTTCAAGAACGACGTCCAGCACCTGTTTGCTGAGGGTTGCTGGTGGTGTATTCAGGGGATAAGCCAGGCTGCAAGGTTTAGGGTTTGCAACTGTGGATGCAAAATCTGTCCTTCCTGCTGAGACAGCAGGGTAGGAGTCTGGAGAAGGTGCCAGTGTGGCACTGTTGTCAGACTGCGTAAGAGTGGGTACCAGTGCTGGTGTGGCCAGTCTGGGGCAATAAGAATTGTCCTTGGCCTGTCCTGTTTGATCTTGAGTAGTACTTTTGAGAGGAGGGGCAGAGGGGGAAAGGCATAAATTGAGAGGTTTTCCCATTGGAAGGATAGGGCATCCAACTTCCAGGCCCTGCTGTGAGGGTTTCTGGTCCAGAATTTGCTCAACTGGTGATTCTCAGGAGAGGCAAAGAGGTCTACCTCCGGTGTCCTCCATCTCTGGATTAGAAGTTTGAAGGTGCTGGGCTCCAATTTCCACTCATGTGGGTATAGGAGATTTCTGCTTAAGTCGTCTGCCAGTGAATTTTGCTTGCCTGGCAGGAATTGAGCATGTAAGATGCACTTGGCTGCTCAAGGCTATGTTCCACAGGGCCATGGCTAACCTGCAAGAGTGGGTAAAAATGGGTTTCCCCCTACTTGTTTATGTAGCACATAATTGTGGTGTCGTCTGTTTATCAGAAGCTGTCCTGGAAGGATTAGGTATTCGAAGGCTGTTAGAGCATTCTGTACAGCTATCATCTCTTTTTGAGTGATACGCAGGACAATTTGGCCTGGGCTCCAGTGTCCCTGAATGCATTTGCCTGCCATGTGAGCTCCCCATGCATATAGTCTGATGCATCTGTTGTCCGGGTTTGGGCAGCGGGGGGTTGAGTGAAAGGCAGTCCCTTGCTGTGGTTGCATGCTTCTGCCAACCAAAGGAACTCTGCCCTTAGACAAGGAATGATTGGAATGATTGCTTCCAGGTCCTGAGAATGTTGGCAGCAAAGACTTTTTGAGTACCACTGAACTTTCCCCATATGCAGTCTTGCATATGAAATTAGCAGACTACACGAGGCCATGAACCCTAGGGCGTGCAGTATTTTCCTTGCAGATAGCAACTCCTGTTTCTCTGGAGTGAGAAATGCCATCTGAGAAGTTGTATTCAAGCTTGCTCCCAGAAATACAATCTTTTGACTGGGCACCACTTGTGATTTCTTTTCGTTGATGGCGTATCCCAATGAAGTGAGAAGGCTCTTTACAAATGCCAGGTGCTGAACTAGTAATTCCAGTCTGTCCGCCTGAATCAGGCAATCGTCCATGGGAAAATCTGGATATTTCTCTGCCTACAATATGCAATGGCTGGAGCCAGGCACTTTGTGAACACTCTGGATGCAGTAGATAAGCCAAAGGGAAGTACAGAGAACTGATAGTGCATAGAGCCTGCATAGATCCTGTCCTGAAGCGTAGATATTTCCTGCATGACTCCCTTATGGGGATGTGCAGATAAGCTTCTTTTAAGTCTAGAGTGACTAACCAGGCATCCTTGGCTAGCATAGGGAGGAAGCTGTTGCAGGGTAAGCATCTTGAATTTTGGGACAACCAGAAAGGTGTTGAGGACTGACAGATCCAGGATTGGGAGCCAAGAGCCCTCTTTTCTGAGCACCAGGAAAAGTCTGGAGTAGAAACCCTGCCCCCTTTGTTCTCCTAGAACAGGTTGAATAACTCTGATATTGAGCAGGGAAAGCACCTGCTTTTGAGCATCTGCCCACTGGTCTGGAGGAAGGTCTGGAAACCCACTTGGGGTTGGCAGCGAGTGGAAGTAGAATCTGTACCCCTGGGATACAATGTTTAGGACCCATCGGTCCTGAATAATAGGCATTGAGTTTTTTGCATGAAAGGCAAGTTTTCCTCCTAGGGGCACAAGTAATTGGGCAGGGCTGGGAAGGATAACTGATAAGTCATTGTGAACTTTTTCCATAAGGGGGCGGCTTACCACTCCCTGTTTTTGAGGTGGGAGCACTCCATTGTTTAGATCTCTGCATACCCTGAGGCTGTAGTCTGGGTGGCCTGTTTCCCCTGGGTTTGGACTGAAGGCCTGGAAGGGGCTGGAAAGGACCAGTTTTTAGAAGGCCAATGCCTACTGAATCTAAGTGGCTGCACTTGTAAGAATTCTTTAACAGTTTGCATAGATTTAGTTTTTTCTTCTATCTTTTTAAGAACTTCTTCTGCTTTGGCAATAAACAAATGGTCCTGATTTAAAGGAGTGTCTAGTAATTTTGATTTGACATGACCTGGCAAGGTTTGCTCCTTAAGCCAAGCATGCCTTCTCAGTACAGACCCTGTGACTGCAGCCCTGCAAGATGCTTCTAGGGCATCAAAGACACACAGCAAAGTATGCCTACTAACTTGGTTTGCAGAATGTAATAATTCTCGTAAATCTTTATTTTCTTGCACCATCTGGAATTAACACCATTTTTTGTTTAATTAATTCCATAGTATGTTGCTGGTACTTCAAAATGTGAAACTGGCAATTCAATGCCCTGATGGCAAGAGTTGCAGAGGTGTATACCTTCTTACCCCATCTGTCTAAAGCTCTGGAATCCCTGTCTGAAGGGGTAGAGTTTTTGTCTATAGTAGCCTTAATGCCTTTAGGTCCCTGGGAAATGGTCTCTGGATCCGCAGTAGGATTCATAAAGAGAAATTTGTGGGAATCAGGTACTCTGTAGTACCAGTCAGGTTTTCTAGGGGCTGGTGGTAAAGTGTCTGGAGTAAGACTGGATTACATTAAGACATCATCTACAATATCCAGGACAAGGGGTACAGCTAGAGGCCTGTGCTGAGGCAACTCTAAAAATTCTCCGAGTCTCTTTTTGCACTGCGGGTAGCCCTGGCATTCCCAACGGAAATACTCTCTTAAAGTATGCAAGGTTTCACCAAAAGAAAAATGCTCTGGAGGGGAGGCACAGGGAAGGATTCCTCTGCATCTGAATCCTCATAGGTTAAGGGTATGTCTTGGTAATCAGAAGGGTCAGAGTCATCGGACTCCTGGTCAGTAGAAAAAGAATGAAACTCAATCCTTTGTCTTTTAGCAGGGGAAGGCTGGCTTCCCCTAATTAGGGTAATAAGGGTCTTCAGCCATTCTAAGCATTTGTTTTTGAGCATGCGCTTTGGTCATCTGTTTGCTAGGCGTAGTGCGTACTCTGGGCCTGAGAAACAAGGTAGTTTTAGCTAAAAATGAAGTTGTCGGTTTAATGCTACATCGGTAGGTCGGAATACACCCTCAGAAGCCAGTGCCTGCACAGCAGCTCTGGACCCATCCAAGGAAGAGACATCCGCAGGTTCCATAGTCAAAGAGGCATCTCGCTGCATACCAGACTCTGAATGGGTGTCAGCAGAGGTCTGCGAATCTGTAGAAGCAGGCATCAGGGGCTGTGAAGGCGCCTCACTGAGTACCGGAGACTGGCAATTAGCTTAACGGAAGCGTCGTCGGCAGTTTTGGACCTATGCGGTCTCTTGTCTTTATCTTTACATTTTTTTGGAAGATCGGTAGTCGGATGGCTTATTGAAGCCATTTTGGAATATGGAGAATGAGCGCAAAAAAATTTAGAGACAAAGATAGCCCAACGACGAATGGTTTGGCCGTTAAACAAGGCACAAATCCTACAGCGAGGGACGTCATGGTCTGGGCCTAAGCAGGTGACGCAGTAAGAATGAAAATCTCTGTGAGGTATTTCCTTTCCACAGGCAAGACAATTGTTAACTTTTTCTGACATCGGTTAGAGCAGGAAAAAAGAATTCCCAACGGGGTACTTAGCTTTCGAAGACTTCAGGTTTGAAACTAAAAACAAAAATTTCAGGTAGCGGCCGACTGGCACTTGCGAACTACTTCTGCTTCGGGCTTCTTCTCGGCAAGAAAGACTGGTGTAATGGCGTCAGCTGCCTGTTTTATACCCCTGACGACTTGACATCATGGAAGAAGCGACAGCATCCGATACAGAAATCCCAAGACGCTGGTATTTGGGCAGACTGAGGGCTACCTGCAGGTAGATAACCCAAGTGTGATGACTGCAACAGTGAAACACTAAGAACATCGGTGACAGCTATTCCCCTACACAAAGGTGGATTATCAACAGACCCAGGGAATCATGGACCCATAAGTCTGACCAACCTCATATGTAAAGCCATGGAATGGATCATTATGGACCTCATAAATAAAGACATAGGCAACCTCCAAACCCTGGATCCAATCCAGTATGGCTTCATCAGGGGCAGATCCTGCCTGTTAAAACTGGTGTATGTATTTGAACATGTGACCAGGGCCACTGACTGGGGCAAATCTGTGCACATAGCATACCTCAACTTGGGAACGGTCTTTGACACAATCCCACACTCCGGCATTATCGATAAACTTGGCAAACTGAATGTAAACCCCTTTCTTGTGAGATGGGTTGCAAGCTGGCTCACAATCTGGTCACACACAATCAAAATGGGTGACTGTACATCAGACTGCCAACAGTGGGGTGCTACAAGGGTCAGTGCTGGGCCACCTATTATTTGGTATATACTTTGCAGAAACTCAGGACAAACTAAGGGGCTGTGGCTGATCAAGTTTGTAGACGACTGTAAAACGGGTACAATTATTGAATCGACAAATGATGTCAGTGTACTTCAGTAGGGTCTTACTCAGACCAATGACTGTGTCTTAGCCGTGGTCTCAAACTAAATGCAAAGAAATGCATCACAATTCTCTTCAGTAAAAACAATGTCCCATCACGCTATCAAATTAACAATACCCTATGTACCAATGAAATGGTAAGGGATCACAAGTAGACTGTGACATTAACTTTGACCACCGTGTGTCTACTGTACTAAGAAAGGCTTTCTACTTCGCACACTTTATTAGCAAAGGCATATTTTTAGGTCAGCTGTAGTTCATAACACATTTTTCAGCCAATTAAGGTCTAAATTATTTATTCACATATTCATATCCAAATTTGTCTAAGCATAGGCCTGAGCTTTAGCAAGCAAGAACAATCACAAGTGATTATCTTTAAATGTGTGCAAATTGGTCCCTGTGCAACACAAACACAAGCTATTAGCAAATAATTTTAGCTTTTATCTGACATCAACACTAGTTACAACACAAAAGCACAGCCAGTGGGTGGGTGGAGAAAGATTCAGAGCAGGGTTTCTGTAAAGATACTGAATACCATGTATAACCCTCTTCCATCTCGTTTTTGAAAGTCTTGCTACTAAATATTTAATTTATTTATGTGTGTGTGTGTGTGTGTGTGTATGCATATACATATTTAATTTATTGAAACCAAATTTCTGGTTAAAGGCTTATAGTGCTTGCATATCTGAACTGCTTCTCACTGAAATTGGTACACCTTGTTTGCTTGTAGTATAGACTAGATCAG
>NC_056728.1:700846112-700866112 GCF_019279795.1 Protopterus annectens | reverse complement strand
CCACTTTCATCTCAACAATGCCACACCCCTAAACCTACTAAACATATCCACTTAACCACTCTAAACTTTCAAAGCATCTGTAACAAAACTTCCATGCCTGGCTTACCCAAAACAAAACTCATATCCTAGCTGCTACTGAGACCTGGTTAAAACCTTCCATACAAGACTCAGAATTTCTGCCCCCTAATTTTAATGTAATTAGAGCAGACAGACAACATAAAAGAGGGGGTGTGTTGCCCTTATTTACTCCAATAATCTTAATATTTCCACATTTACCGACCCCATTCCACAACTCCAAAAGGCTGCGATCCTAATCTCTTTCCTAGACATCAACTCTAAAAAACTATGTATAACAGTCATATATACTCCCCCAGGAAATAACATCCCTATTTTAGAAGATATACTGTCCTGGGTCTCCACTACTATAAAAAAATGAAACTATTATTTTAGGTGACATGAACACTGACTGGGCTTCTACTTCCTCCTTTCAATCCCCCTCTAGTATGAACTTATTTCATTTTACACAACTAATTAGCACTAACACTAGGTTTAACTTTAAAACCAACAAAGGCTCAATTCTAGACTGGATCTTGGTCTCAGATCCTTCTAAATACCCCACATATGGCACTCTGGCAAACTCCCGTAGCGACCATCTCCCAGCCTTTGCTATTCGAAACTGCTCATCCATATCAAAAGTCCATAACATTAGGGTAATACAAAAGTTATCTAAATTCTGAAGACGTTTAATAGTACTCTAAATAGCTACAATTGGAATTGTCTTAAAAATCTCCTTCTAGGTGATGCCCTCCTTTACTTCAATAATTCCCTTCTAAATATCCTTCATAGTTTGGCTCCTACTAGATCCAAGAGAATCAAATCTAACCATGTCCCATGGATATCTAAATCTACCAGAGAAATTATGAAAAATAGTTACAAAGCCTGGAAATGCTGGCTCAAATCCAAAAATCTGTCCAACCTTATCCATTATAAACAGCTTTGAAACTAAGCCAAAAAACGTATCTGCAAAGACAAGCAACAATACTTCTGGAACTTACAAACAAATAGGAAAACTAACCCTAAACTTTTCTGGTCTTCCATTAATAACCTTTTATACCCTGGCACCAAATGTAATCCATGCCCATACCCTAACATGACACCTGACCTTATAGCTTCCATATCCAACTCCTATTTCATTGATGCCATAGCCAACCTTACTACCTCCTTCTCCTCAGCTCTTCCATACAACCACTTCCCTGTACCCAACTCTTCTATCCCACCACTACATAATCTCTCCAACCCATATAGATCCCTACCCAAAATTCTATCAAGGAACCTCACAATCTAGAATCCAATCTCTCCCCTATCTCCACATCCTACATAAAAAAAACTCCTTCAGAATCTAAAGTCCTGTTCTAATTTTGCTGATAATATTCCTGCCAAATTCCTTAAGATTGCCCTGACTCAGTAGCCTACCCTATAAGTATCCTTATCAATAGGTCCATCCAGGAATCTTACGTCCCTTGCCTTTGGAAAAGAGCTATACTTCTCCCACTATATAAAGGTGGCCCATCCTCTGACATCTCAAATTTTTGACCCATTGCTATTCTGTCCCCTATATCAAAAATTCTAGAAAAATGTGTCCAAAAACTACTCATCCATTACCTTCTAAATAACAACATCCTCTCCTCTACCCAACATGGTTTTTGGCCAGGGCATGGCACTTCTATTGCTCTGATCTCCTTCCTAGATATTATCAACAAATCCTGTGACTCAGGCCATATAGTATCAGCTCTCTCTTTGGATCTTTCCAAAGCATTCAATACTATCTCCCACACCATTATCTTGACTCAACTTTCATCCATAGGGCTATCCTCTCAATCACTTAATTAGTTCAAGAGCCATCTCTCTGACAGGCAACATGCTGTCAAATGGCAAAACTCTATTTCTCCTTACTTTCACAACCCAACAGGCATCCCACAGGGCTCAATTTTAGGACCTCTCCTGTTTAATATATTCATAAATAATCTACACAAAGATATTCCAAACTCCTCCCTAGTCCAGTATGCAGATGACTCGACTATAGTCTGTTCTGGCCCATCCCAGACACTCTACAACAAATAACCCAAACAGCATTTTCCATCATAGAATCCTGGCTCCACAAAAAACACCTCTCTATTAATGCAAAAAAAAAAACTAAGCTTATGCTGTTTACCCCCAAAAGGAATACTATTCTCAGTAAAGAAGGTTTCAATATAATCTCACTAAACTCTACAAAAATGGAATTAGTAACCAATACTAAATTACTAGGAGTCATAATAGGCAAAAACCTAAAGTTTGAGCTGCACGTCCAATCCAATATCAACAAAACACACAAAAAACTACGGCTAGTATATAGGCACAACAGGTTTCTCTCCTTACCAACTAAACAAGCTCCCACCCTCACTTATCTTCTACCATCTCTAACCTATGGTGCACCATTGTTGATTAACCTACAGTCTTCCCTGAAACTAAAACTAGAATCCTGCTACAATAAGATTGCCAAATTCGCTACAGGTAGTCGCTACTCCTCCCATCATTTCACAGCCCTAAGGAAACTACAATGGCTAGAATTCCTTCACCACCTATTACTTATACAGCTAACCACCTCATATACTCATACTCATCTTCCAACCCACCAAACATACTCAAAACAACTCTCACTTTAACATCACGGCAAAAGACAACACCACTATATACCCAACTGAACACACCAAATTGCTAGGAGTGGAAACAGACAATAAACTAAAATTTGACATTCACATATCCATGACTATAAAAAAAGTCCACAAAAAACTAGGAGCGTTATACAGAAATAAGCAATTTCTCACCAAAGCAGCAAAGATTTCAATAGCAAATTCCCACCTTATCTCCACCCTACTTTATGCCTCTCCAATATATACCAACCTAAGGCAATGTGATCTAAACAAGCTAGAGACCTGCTACAACAAAATCACCAAATTCGCCACAGGGGCATGCTACCGTAGTCACCACTGTCTCTCACTTGCTGAACTGGGCTGGCTCGAACTCCCTCACCTCCTTCAGTGGTATCAACTCTCACTCACCCACAAACTAGTAAACCATCCACTAAATGTCCCATCCCTCCAGAATCTACTCCAACCCTATCGCACCACCAGACCACTAAGATCCAGCAGCAAAAATCACTTGCAGATCACTAAAGCCAATAACTCTGCTGGTGAAGCACTATTCTCTTGCGCCATAGTAAAATTATGGAACTCACTCCCACCCACAATTACCTCCATACCATCATGCACCCACTTCAAAACTTTACTAAAAGCCAACTAAAAACATGCTGGCTATGCCCTTGCAACTCCCACTCTAATATCATCCACCCCATCCAACCACTACCTTTCTTTCCACTCCACTAACTACCTTGATTATAGCAAGCTCAGATGCTCATAAGCCAGTACTTATTATACAGCACGAACTTCTTCTTCTTGTAACATTTGTTAATGTCTGGTATGCACTTCACAGATAAAGATTCCACTTGTCTACTGATGTACTATGTTCTTCATCTGTAAATATGTTGTAAGTAATTGCTATGTAAATTGTTATTCACTATGTAATCCAGTGTATATACTGTCTGTTTATTTTAACTGTGGAGCTTTTCTCCCTGGGCCTCCGCTGAAAATGGACCTACGTCCAGTCGGACACTCCCGGTCAACAAATTTAAATAAATAAATAAATAAATATAAACTCATCCATAAACCATTACACTGTCCTGTTTTCAGTTCCCTACTTGCCCCCTACACTCCTCTTTGGCTCCTACATTCAGAACACCAACACTTACTCCAAATCTTTAAACCAAATATACCTGCAGGAAAACTCTTATACTCCTGGGCCATTGCCAGATTATGGAATAATCTCCCCCCCTCTATATGTAGTGAACAACATCCCTCAAACTTCAAAATTGCCTTTCATAATCATCTCCTTTCTAACTGGATATGTAACTGCACTAATGCACCTACTATTATCTATGATGCCATTACCTGACTTCTCTCTGTAGCAGTCTCAGCCTTGCATCTATGCTTTAGAGACAATCTAAAGACCCTGTATTGCGCCTACACTATTTAACCTCTCTAACCATCCTATCTCTTGCACTATTGCTGTAATTATATTAACCAGTTTCCCTCCTGCTACTAACCTTAATCACCCTGTCACTACTCTAAATTGCCACTGAAAATCTATATTTATTCTGCTCTTATTTCTATATTTCCCACAATTTATTTACTAGCGGCACACATTTTGTACCATTTGTCTACCTGACTGGTGTACTTTACTCATTCTTAATTTGCTCCTATGGTTACTTTGGACTTCTTCCATTTTTTTTTTTTTGGATTATATCATTATATTTTGTAAATATGTATGGATACTCTGGTTTGTTTCTTTGCTTTTTTTACTGTTAATATTATAATACTTTGTAAACCTGCATTTTATATTGTTATATTGTTATTTTGTATTGGAGATTTTCTCCCCAGGCCTCCATTGGAAATGGGCTCTTCATGGCCCAGTGGACTTTCCTGGTAAACAAATGTCAATAAATAAATAAATAAATTACTGAATTTTCACTATACTGAAATTTAAATCAGTGAGAACAGTACTTCAAAATCGGACATCGATAAACCTTCACTTTGCCGACTTTTACATCAACAAAACACTAGCTGATACAACAAAACAATATACATTTTCTTACCCCCAGTGGGGGCTATGCCCCTCCACAGAGGAAAAAGAGTACATTTCCTGATCATTACTGTACCGCTATCTTCATTCAGAAGCTCCAAGCGCTGTGAGACATGCACAGCAACTGTTTCGCTGTTGTAAACTTTGGCAAAGTGAAGGTTCAGCGATGTCCAGTTTTGAAGTACTCAGCTCGTTGGTTTAAATTTCAGTAAAGTGTAAATTCGATAAAGCAAAGGAGACCCTCATTAAAACAAGATAAATACAATATTATGTAGCATTGAAACATGTTGATGTTATAAGTGCGACAGTTCCTTACTCACTCATAAAGCAAATGTTAGACTGGAAAAATTTAAATATTGGATAAGGAGGAGGAGAAGAAGAAAGGGAACAGTGAGAAAAAGTATTTGTTAGAAGTAATAATTGGTATAGATATATGAGGCAGGAGAAATAATGAGTAAAATCAAAATTACGAGTGAGAGAAATGAAGCCAAGGAAAAGGAAAGATAGGACTTATATAGGCATTTGAGGAAAAGCCAGGAGTCAGAGAGGCATTCTTCTAGTTGCAGCTTAAATAAATGAATGTTATGTATTCCTCTGATTGGTACAGGGATCATATTCCAGACTTTTGTTACAAAGTGTGAATATAGACTTTGAATGCAGATTTTATTAGGCTTATAAATGTCAGGCAGATTTTTGTCAGAAGATTGAAGGTGATGACTTGGGAGGTATTTGCCCCGCAGACTCCCTTACTTAAATATACGTAGTGTGCAGTCACACAAAAAAGCAGTCACTGCTTCCATTCAAACATAAAACACAACACTGACACTTTGTAGGGCTTATAATTTCAGTCAAGTCATGATTCAGTCAAATGATAATTTCCAATCAATCATGATTCAGTCAAATGATAATTTCCAGTCAATCATGATTCAGTCAAATGATAACTTTCAGTCAATCATGATTCAGTCAAATGTGATTTCAGTCAAATGAGATTATTAGTTTTGATCAGTCCACAGTGACTGAGTGAAATGTGATTCAGTTGAAAGAACCAGTACCTCATATGAATGTGTGTGTGAGTGTATTCAAAACGCTTGTGTATTGTACTGTTTGTCTTCAACTGTTGACATTTATCTGTGCATATGAATTTTAGATACCATGGTCTATATATATATATATATATATATATATATATATATATATATATGTATATATATATATATATATATATGTATATATATATATATATATATATATATATATATATGTATATATATATATATATATATATATGTATATATATATATATATATATATATATAAATATGGTTTACATTAACATCTCGAGTAGAGGTTAGACGAAAATAGGAATGTCGAATAACAGTTGGACGATTCCATTTTGTCTAACCTTCATAAGTACAACACAAACACTGGATCCTACCCAGTTCGGCTTTGTTAAGGGCAGATCCTGCCTCTTAAACCTGGTTGATTTCTTTGAAACAGTCACCAAGGCCATTGACGAGGGGAAGGTGGTCCACACAGCCTACCTGGACCTCGCAAAAGCCTTCAATACAATACCGCACTCGGGCATTATAGATAAGCTCACCAACTTAAATATAAACCCCTATGTCACTAGATGGATTGCAAACTGGCTCAAGGACAGAACCCACATGGTTAGAATTGCTGCAGCCATGTCAGACTCCAAACCAGTTACAAGTGGTGTCCCACAAGGCTCAGTCCTGGGACCTCTCTTGTTCGGTATATATTTCTCGGAGGTACAGGCCAACATGGAAGGACTGTGGCTGACCAAGTTCGCAGATGACTGCAAACTGGGTGCCATAATCGACTCTCCAGCCGGCACAAGCATCCTCCAAAAGGGCCTCATAGAAACAGACAACTGGTGCCAGAGCCATGGCCTCAAGCTAAATGCCAAAAGTGTATAGTCATCCCTTTGGCAAAAACAAAGTGCCCACAAATTACCACATAGGTGGAAATCCATTAAGTACAGAAGAAGTAATTAGGGACCTGGGGACCCAAGTTGATAGCAATCTCTCATTTGACAACCATGTGGCCAAAGTGGTTAGAAAAACATTTTATATAGCCCACCTAATCATGAAGGGATTCACATCTAGATCGGGGAGGTCATCGTGCCTCTTTACTCATCCCTCATCAGGCCCATAATTGAGTACAATGCCCCTTTTGGGATGTACCTTACCAGACACCTGCAGCAACTGGAAAGACCCCAAAAGTACCTCACCAAGAGGATCAAAGGGCTCAAACAGATGCCATATGCTGCCCGGTTAAAGAAACTCCAGTTCTACTCAGTGGCATACCGCCTGTTCAGAGGAGATCTGTGCCTGACGTATAAAGCCATGTCCAACCCGAATTAATGGACATGCTGCACCTCAGAAAATCCAAATCCCATCGAGCTACGCGCTCGAGAGACTTGAACCTCAGCACTGAAATAAATAGGACATGCTGGAGGGACAGATTCATAACCCAGAGGCTCCCTTCACTCTGGAATAAAATCCCAGTCCAGGTTAGGCAGAGTCCCTCATTGACTCTCTTCAAGAGGAATCTTGATGAGTGGATGGGAGATCATAGGTTTACCCCGGGTATCACTTCTGTGTCACTGTTAGATAGAGGCACAGTATACTAACCTCGAAAAAGGGCATAGCAAAATAAATTTAAAATGGGTGGCGAAAGCCAAACACATTCTGGCTAGGCTTATAAATGCCCTAGGGCAGATAGCCTAGTATGAACCTATGAACCTATGAACCTATGTTCCGTTTCCCGAATGTCACAGTGCATTCGCACACCTGTATTCGGTTTCATGAGCACAGATCGCGGTAAAGTGGGGATCGGGAAATTACCCTTTTGCACACTGTAGTGCAACCTTGGAGTTGGACTATATTATTTGCAGACCCCCACATAGCGAGTGCAGGGGGGCTTGCAATGCTTATTTGTCCATTTTGCATGACTCACTGTGATTATACTTTTTCTTCCTTTGAAGTAAGATGGATGACTAGATGTCAGACAGGCAATTAGGACACCTGTAGGGATCATGGCTAGCTGTGGCATAACTGTCAACCCATTATTTTTGTCAAACCTCTTCTTCCATTGTCTTTTGTTCAAAGCCTAAGCACACTTAGGAGTCCTGATGTCTGCAGCACATACAGATGGTATGATTGAAATTTCCTGAAGTGCCACTCCCTTCCTATCAGAAGCAGTCAGGTTCATTTTTACTGAACTGCATTCACACATTATGTTTTCTGTAGTCATTCATGTGCTTACTGTTTTAGTTTCCATATTAATGTGGTTTCATTTCTTCACTTTAGTGTATGTGTGTGTGTGTGTGTGTGTGTGTGTGTGTGTGTGCGCAGATGGATGGGTGAGCACACTCTCATGTATGTGTGTGCAAAAACAAGAACACAGCAGTTGATTTGGACACAGTAGCCAAGCAACACTGTTTTGTAGAGAGCTGGTCACTGTGTCATGGTCATGTGACATTCTGGAAATGTGTGTGTGTGTTTGTAGGCGCACATACTTTGTGTGTGTGTGTGTGTGTGTGTGTGTGTGTGTGTGTGTGTGTGTGTGTGTGTGTGTGTGTGTGTGTGTGTGTGTGTATGTATGTGTATGTGGTGTAAAGGAAATACAGAGCAAATTTGTACTCACACCCGCTTGCTGCCCTGCTGATAGGGATACGTATGTAAATGCAGTGGACTGGCTACAATAGGTAGGGCTGGGAGACCTGAGTTGACAGCCATCAGTTGTTTTTGTTTGCCAGAGCTATTACTGCAGGATTTTGCATAGAGGTAGGAAAAACTTTAAAGCTGACTGATATGTTGTGTGGGTGTGGGTGTGTATGAGTAGGTGGCTGTGTGTTTGTGGCAAGTGGAGGTGTGCGTTTGTAAGTATGGTGTGAATGCTTTGTGAACCCGAGAGATTAAAAGTAAAACTGTGAACAGTGTGGTTCCAAGCGATTTTGTTATTGCTTGATTAAGACACTGCTCTATGTTTATCAGTACATCGTTTGAGTGCCTGTTTAGAATATGATATCAGCTGTTGGTATTATTTCAGTACATGTGTGTCATGAAGTATGTACATGCCTGTCTGATTTGGGGTAGTTGCAGTAGAGAACAGATGAGTAGGAGTGTCTGATTGCTTATCAGTGTAGCCCACAACTGTCACTAATTTTGGCTTATACTTTTGCTCTAAAATACTACAATCCATAAAGCTTTTTGAAAAAGTTGTTAGGTTAGCATGAACAGATAATGACATGCATTGCAATTAAAGACTTATAGAAGAAAAAAGTATAGGAGCAATCCAAGGCTGATAAAATGTGTCAACATATAAAAATAGCAGTCCAAAACACTGTGCCAAGTTGAAAGTTCCTTCTGATATAAATCCATGCAAAAACTTTGTAAACCACTGGATTTATTGATAGCATTTCCGTTTACCTCTTCGATGTTCTGCGGTTTCGCTGTTTACATGTTGACAATGTCAGATCTGACATTGTGAACGTTCACGCTTCTGATATAGACCCCTGAAATTGTAATTTTATTAGCCAGTTTGGGCTGATTTATATCTCATTCAACTTTCTGGCTTAAAAATGCGTGTATTTGTGCATTTTTCACATTGTGCAGCATCACGGTGCTATGGTTAAACTATTCCAGGTGCCAGAAAGTCTGTTCTTAAATTTTCCCTTAGAACTAGCTGGTTTCTCAGTAGTAGCACTAAAATCTGAACCCCTGTGACTAGCACTTGCTCTAGAACCTGCTGGAAAGCACTAGGAAGCCTTAAACTGATACAAGCACTCAACTCTCCTTGTTGATAAGGAGAAATTAATCGTAGGCACTAAACAGCCTATAATTGCAAAGCACTTTGCAAAGGTAAGGGAAAACAGCTCTTGTACTTTACAAAAAAGAACCTAAATGGGCATGTCCAAAGGTCAGTTTCCAGTGATTTCTCCTGTCCACCTGGTGAATCTGGGCATACTGGGGCAATGCAGCAACTACCTCATGTACACAGACAACCCTCTCCTCCTACCACCCAACACTACAACCTGTGAGAGATGCACTTACATAGCCAAACTGGACGCAAAGCTCTCTGCAGCCAAGATTGTGCTAGACAGTCAAGAGGAGAAGGTTAACACCTGCACTGCACCTCAAGCAACACATAGCCCTTCAAAACCCACACCATCAAAACCCACACATAGCAACACTAAACCCACATATGTGGAGGCCCTTAACATTAACCTGCCCAAGCAACAAGGACCTCCGAAGCTGAAATGCAAACAAATACCAGTCACAACCAAAGTGACACATAGCTCACAACACCAATGTGCCACCCAACAACAGCCCCTAAGGTAAGACAACGTACCCAACACTTTAGTCATAGGTGACTCTATAGTTAGGAAATTGATGTCCCACTCACCAGGCTGAGCAAGGAGAAAATTACAGTCAGCTGCCTGTCGGGTGCCAGGATCTGCCACATAACACATGCACTCAAGTCACTCCACAGCAAGTACAAATACGACTTTGTCACTGTCCATGTTGGAGTGAATGACTTGAGACATACCTCCCTGGACTACATGAAAAGAGATATGGAAAAGCTCTCAGATCATGTGGCCCAGGCAGGTATGACCCTAGCCCTGAGTAGCATCCTGCCTTTGCCCAAAATTATACCACAGTATAAGGACAAAATGATTGACTTCAACAATTGGCTAAGCTTCTGGTGTCATTCAAAGGGGATCCAGTATCTGTCGGCCTGGGATGACATGATCAACAAACCATGATGCTTTGCCAGAGATGGTCTGCACCTGTCACCCCTGGGATTCAGGTTACTGGCTAAAGCTCTTGCCACCCCTATAGTGCCCTTTTTAGGCAAGGTTCAAAGGACAAAACCACCACCGTAACAGATACAAGCATGCAAAATCTGAAGGTAATGCTACTCAATTCTAGAAGTCTAAACTTCAAAATGCACTCTCTCGAGGCACTCCAAAAAATGGAGAACATTGATATCTGTGCAGTAACTGAGACCTGGTTCAAGACTCCAGAGACCACCTCTGCAATACCAGGCTACAACTCTTGCCACAGTTTTCGGCCACCAAACCAAGACTGAAACACTAAAGGTGGAGGAGTGTCCATATTCACCAAGGATATTCACACCTCCAGGCTAGATGCCCAACACAATGCATCTGAAATTCTCCAGGTGCAACTAACACTAGGTAAGACTGCAATCCAAATTGTAGCTTGCTACAGATCCCCCACCATGCCCCAAGATTCTCACTACACCTTTCTAAACATACTGGAAAATATTAAGATGCAACCAAACACCCTAATACTGAGTGATTTCAACTACCCTGCCATTAACTGGGAAAACTACTCGGGTACCAACACCTTTTCCCAACAGTTCTTGGAATTCATAAATTCCAACACCCTGGATCAACTAATCCATTGCCCCACCAGGGGCCCCAATATCCTAGACCTGGTCATTACCAACATGGGAGATAGATGCACCACACCAGTGGTCACCCCCTCATTGGTCAGGTCTGATCATAAGCAAATCACCCTTGACATCCACATCCCATCCCCACCCCCCAGTAAGGAAGCCTCTGTAAAAAAGCTAACTTCATGCTACTTAAGTCAGAAGTGACAAACTTCATGGCACCCATGCAGACGGGAGCTGAAAGTTTGACTGCTGAATCCTACACTAAGACACTGTACGAGCACATCCACTCATGCATGAATCGTGCCATCCCAAATAGAACCAAGATGCTCTCCTCCAAAAAAAGGAAGCCAATCTGGTGGTCCCCTGCCATAAACAAACTATACAACAGAAAGAAGAGACTGTTGCAGAAAAGAGGAAAATCCCAGGATGCAAAAAACTCCCTTACCAGCCTCAGTAAGAAGCCGAGATCCCTCATAAAATCCTCTAAAGCTAGTTACAAAAATAAAATTGCAAAAGATTCCAAAGACAGCCATAAGGGATTCTATAGTTATGTCAAGAATCTAAATGCCAATGCTCAGATCTGCTCTGAGCTACAACAGAATGGCATTAAATATACTGATCCCAAGGATATTGCTAATATCCTGGCAGATCAATTTAGTGCCAACTTCACCCTCCTCTTACCCCCTAAAGGGCCCATCTCAGTATCAAAAGATTGCCAAATTCTGGTAATCACGGCCACACAGGTAGAAACCGCACTCTCCAAAGCTACGAATACAGCATCCATGGGACCAGATGACATCCCGGGCTGTGTACTACATGAACTACAAAATGAACTGGCACCTCACCTAAGTGTCATGTTTAATCATAGCTTCACCTCAGGCTTCATACCCACTGAGTGGCGCACAGCTACAGTTATCCCACTCCACAAGGGGGGATCCACCATGGATCCCGGGAACTACTGTCCCATTAGTCTGATGAGCCTAATCTGCAAGGGCATGGAATGCATTATCATGGAACTTATAAACAAAGACACTGGCAACCTTCAAACACTGGACCCCACCCAGTTTGGGTTTGTGAAGGGCTTATCTTGTCTCCTGAACCTGATTGACTTCTTCGAATCAGTCTCCAGAGCTGTGGACAAGAGTAAGGTGGTCCACACAGCCTATCTGGACCTCACCAAGGCCTTCGACACCATCCCCTACTCTGGAATGATAGATAAACTTACTAAGCTGGGCATAAATCCCTATGTCACTCGATGGGTTACCAACTGGCTTACTGACAGAACCTAGACTGTAAAAGTAGCTGACTCCAAATCCAGCTCCAGACAAGTGACAAGTGGAGTACCTCAGGGTTCAGTCCTGGGACCCCTCTTGTTTGGCATCTACTTCTCTGAAGTACAGGCCAACACTAAGGGACTCTGGCTAACAAAGTTCGCAGATGACTGCAAACTGGGAGCCATTAGTGAATCTCCAAATGAGGTGGATATTCTACAAAAGGGCCTTACAGAAACAGGTGCTTTCTGCCAGAGCCATGGGCTCAAGCTTAATGCCAAGAAATGTATAGTTATCCCCTTTGGGAAAAAACATGTACCCATGAATTACCACATAGGTGGCAGTACACTAAACACTGAAAGTGTGATGAGAGACTTAGAGACGCAGGTAGACAGTGGTCTCACCTTCGATAACCGCATCACCACAACAGTCAGGAAATCCTTCTATGTGGCACACCTCATCACTAAGGGCTTTTCATCCAGAAAAAAGGAGGTCATTGTCCCATTGTACTCATCCCTCATTAGACCCATTATAGAGTACAACGCCCCATTTGGTATGTACCTCACAAGACATCTGCAACAGCTGGAAAGGCCACAGAAATACCTCACTAAAAGAATCACAGGCCTAAAGCAGATGCCCTATGCTGACCGTCTAAAAAATCTCCAGCTATACTCTGTGGCATATCGTCTACTCAGAGGAGATCTCTGCTTAACATACAAGGCCATGTACCCTGAGCTGTTGGACATGCTCCACTTAAAAAAATCCCAATTCCTCAGAGCCACATGCTCCAGGGATCTAAACCTTGTCATCACAATGAACAAAACATGCTGGAGGGATAGTTCCTGACCCAGAGACTACCCATACTCTGGAATAGACTGCCCATACATGTCAAGCAGAGAGCCTCCTTGGTCCTATTCAAAAGGAACTTTGGCGATTGGATGGAAGATAGGAAATTCACCCTGGGGATCATGTCAGTCATCCTGCTAGACATGGGTCCAGGGAAGTAAATATTGTGGGAAGAAGTATCCGTTGAATTGTTTGGCTAGGCTTGTATAGGCCCTACGGCCGATAGCCTAGTACCAACCTATGAACATAGGGGAAAAGTTTAGCACATTGCAAGTAACTTATATTGACTCTGACTAGCAATATATATTTATGTTGTTGTTGTTTTTTTTTTGTTTTTGCCTAGGAGTGTGCAAGCTGCTTCCAGTGACTTGCAATATATATGTAATGTAAATTGCCATTAAATTCTACCAAAGTAGTTATTTTAATGAATGCAGAGCACCATAAACAATAAATGTAATAGTTATAGATTACCGCAGCAGTGCTGAACTCTCTGCCGGCATTTTTGGGCTTATACACACACGCAGACTACAATTTTTTTTTTCAGCTTTGAGTATACATCTGCTCAAGAATTGGCTTCCTTTTGTATACACATGCCCCAGGATTCATGAAGCTTGCGCCAGGCGCAGGCGTAGTGTAGGCGGTATAATGCCAAACATGGCCGCCAAGCGATTCAGGTATGATCCAATTCCACGTACACTACCGGCGTATGCCAGATCTGCGCAGCCCTCGGCTTAGGTATGCTAATCACCCCATGTGCAGTGCCGCACCATGCAAATGAAGGTACATAGCGATTCATGAAGTGGTGCAGGCATAGCATAAGCCCACAGAAATGTAAACCAAAAAACATGGTTTACATTTTTCCAAACAGAACATCGGAGCTATGAAAGCGGACCAGACTCATGTATTACAAAGTTAACATATGCCAATGGCTAAATATAAAGCCAATGGCCTAAGAAAAGATGCACAACACCTAAAAAACAACATTTAATGTCATGTCCACAGTAACGCAAAGTACAACCGCAGGGCATGTGTGCGCAAACAGGAACACAAAGAAAATATATACAAATGTCATAAAATCGCAATATAATACAAATCATGATTTCACCATAATACTCAATGGTATGCATGGTACACCACAACCAAGCTGTAAGGGTTGCTAAGGGTCTGTGACAGTGTTTGGCGTGGTAACTAGGAATTAGTAGTCAATGCCATGCAAATGAGGCAGGTAATAGTGAATCGCAAATGTCCCGCTGGACTAAGGATGTACCATACGGCGCAGTGCTACAACACTGAGGAGTGGCTTAGAGGTATACATGACATCAGCAGTGGGGCGTGCCACCCTAGCTGTAAGCACATTGGAGCAATGCAAATCCAGCCTGTCCATTGCTAAGCAAAGCCGCAGGACAGGGGTGGGGAGGTAGGTATAGCATCATTTAGCTGAGAGCCCGAAAGCGCATGTGTACGGGGAGGAAAACATGCCCGAAACCCGGTAAGCGGACGCACGCGCCGTGCACCATAGCTCAAACAGGAAGGTCAGGGGAAGAAAATAAGGAAATGCTGCAGTAGGGTAATTGGAGTACAACTGAGCAATTAACATCTATTAACTCACAGCGGGCAATTGATGACAGCTGACAAGTCTGCTTGCAGAAACCTACAAAACAGGATAGGGGAGGTGTCGGATTGCAAAGAAAAGATAACTGTCATAGCAGAGCAAAGCAAACCTGCAGTAGACCAGCCATAGAACACGTTATGCAAGATAAGCCAGGTGTAGGAAAGTACAAATGAAAGCAGGCTGCTGGATGCATGCCAGAAAATGGGAGGTGAAACGTGAAGAAATGTAAAGGGAAGGGCAAGAGGTAATCCACGGCAGCCAAATGTAATTCAACACCAAAGGCACCACAATAGTAGTTCCTGTCGTAAAACACATAAGATACCCTGTAGCTACGATCATACATACACACCCTATGACATCATCGGTGTTCACAGCACAATAGTATAAAGCGTGAAAGCACCCCACACACACCTGTGTATTCCCAAACACTGCACCATAGGTGTAAACATACGGGGAACTTTTACAATGTACATGTTGGGAGCTGCCATAGCTGTGATTCATCACTATGTGTTAGAGACTGACGGTGTTGTGGAGGATGATGCTGACGACCACCGCAGGCCTCGGAGGAGGAGAAGGGTGTTCAGACCAAGGGTAACCTACCAGGGGCTACATGATCAGGAGATAGTAGAGTGTTACAGGGTGGACAGGGACATCTTACAACAAATAGTTGAGCTGTGCCGGCCACGCCTGAGATCCAGAAACAACAGAGGGGAACCCATCCCAGTGGACATGAAGGTATGTGTAAGCTTGCGAATACTAGCCACAGGTACCTTTCAAAGGCCACCTGGAGATATAATGGGGATCTCACAGGCATCAGCATCCAGGGTACTACATCATACTTCCCCCGAACTCAGGAGGAGTTGGCCAGCAATATGCGTCTCTTCCACCATGTGGCACACTACCCTGAGGTACTGGGTGTGATAGACTGCACGCACATACATATCAAGTCACCACCCGGTGAGCATGGTAGGCACTACATAAACTGCAAGGGATACCACTCCATCAACTGCCAGGTCGTGTGCATCGCCCAGGGCATTATCATGGATGTGTGTGCTGGCAGCCCTGGAAGCTACCATGACTCCCACATCTGGCATGCCTCACAGCTGTATCAGGTATTTGTCAGGGGGGACATCCCACATGGCCACCTTGTGGGGGATGCTGGCTATGCACTGGAGCCGTGGATGATGACTCCCATCAGAAATGCACACACCCATGCAAGAACGCCATAATGAGGCACACACACAAACCAGAATCATCATACAGCGTGTGTTCTGGATGATGAAATCACGGTTCCGTTGCTTGGACATATCTGGTGGAGCCTTGCAGTACTCTCCAGGCATGTGTGCCCACATCCTCATAGTATGTGCCATGCTACATAATATGATCCTGTGGAAACAGCTGCAGCAGGGACAAAATGGTGAAGGCCCTCACAGCCCACCGCAATTGCCAAGGCCATCACAGGCACAGAGGGATTCAGACCACGGACACCCTGTGCCAGCCCCAGTAGGCAGACGGAGGCGTGCCCAATATGCCTATGCCTTGGCAAAGAGGGAACGTATAGCACATACTCTGACAGTGTAGGCCCCTATGGACTGACACACCTCTCCACCTGCACACACAGTAAAATGGATGGCACACACACACGATCACCTGTAAATTGTAATGTATAGGTGGCCTGCTGTGTGAATCCTACATAGGCAGCCCTCAACCATTGTACACACAACAGCTATTGGAACAAGGAATGTCAACACCTGATCAGTACATGCACCTATCAGCATATGTTGGTACTGTGTGTATAGGTTCCTAGGTACATCGGTAGGTACACGCCCGATTGTCAGAGGCCATTCATCAATCGAGGCAAACAGTGTCTGCTGTCGCCACCATATCAAGTAACCAACTGTCGCTTAGTGGAGCAGAGCCAATTACGGGATCCATGTGTGTAATCACTGTTCCCCACACACTCTGCATGGATTCCCTGGTGCGTTAATAAGGGGCTCCATATAATGTAATCATGGATGTAGTGGCGAAGCATGGGGTGTACCCATGACAGGTATCTGTCACCCCAGCATGCTCCAACTACAGTTGTGTGAAGGTGTAGCACATTATAGTGTGTGGCTCACTGTGACATACATACCCAATGCTGGAGCACATCCATTAAACATCACTTGGACATACCATTAATAGATCTCATCCATATGTAAACCAACTGAGTTACCCATTTGATTGCAGTATGGAGTAACAGCCGTAGTACAGTCCACATACAAAACACCATAACACGTGTACAAATCCCAGATGTCCAAGTGGTAAATACAGTGACTGTCGTGCATGTTCCCGGTCCCACGTCCTGCAAGGGATGTAACGTAATCCCGAAGGCATGAATAATGCATGTTGGATGCAGGTCATCAGATCATGTTTAGCACATGCTAGCGGGAATATGTGTTGCCCAGTGCTGGTAAGCGTTGTTTAAATATGACTATACGGATATGCGCGGAACAGGGCTAAGCTTCTCTGAATATTGCACAGATCACGGTCAATGATGTCCAGAACAGTTGAAACCAGCATTATTCACCCCTGTACTAATAGTGCCTGCTCTGAAGGGTAAAATGACCACTGCCAGGAGTAGAACATGCAATCATGTACACAATCACCTAACACTAAGCTACCCAAGATGTACCAACGGCAGGTGTGTAATGTGACAGGTTCAAACACAAACGTGCGGAGTCCAGGTAACAGTATACACCGACATGTATACAATGAAAGGTGTATTCTGCCTGTCACTCTCTCTGTTTTATATATATATATATATATATATATATATATATATATATACATATACATAATAGAGATAGAAAGGGTGATAGAGAGATATATGTTGATATATACAGATTCACCTATATCTGCAAATATGTAGATAAGTCAACGGCATGTACACAACCATGGAGGTACAAATAAATAGGATATTGCCAGCTATGGAATGTGTCACATACCGACATGCGTAATCACGAGGCTTTAAGACCGAAAGAACACAGTACCGGAACACTAGAACCGCGTGTAATATTATCATGATATTAAGGGACATTTAGTTATCGCTGCCGGTGTTGCGGTCCACGTAGGTACTGTGTTTAACTGTGTTTGTGATTGCCGTAGTCTGTGTATGTGTGTGTTGAGGGTGCCGTGTGCATTTCCGTGGGACAGTAATGTGTGTGTGTGTGTTTGCATCGTGTGTCTGTTAGTGCTAACTCGGAGGTAGGTCATTATGGTAGGTGTGGTTATAGCTGGCCATAGGCATACGGTTACCACCTGTCCCATTTTAAGAGGGACAGCCCCTCCCTGGGCAGTTGTGTCCTGACAAAAAATATTAAAAAGGGCAAATGTCCGAGATTGTAGGACATAATTATGTCCCATATATTATGTAATAGTTGCATTAAATAGTTATGCCTGTATCTAAAAAATGTAAATGTTACATGAAACATGGTAAGTAGCTAAAGTGCTACAAGAATAAGTATGTATTCAGGATAAAAGTATGTGCTATCCTGTGTACTGACCGTGGGTATGTGTTGGCCTGTAAACACTGATGTGTGTCCTGCAAATGTCTCACTATGGCCATTTGAAAAGGTGGCAACCCATGCCAAAGAGGTTCAGTTACCAGCACAACTGCAATGAGTGCAAATATCTGTGACAGAAATACACGGGACAGCTTTCATTTAGTAACATTCCTTTACATATCGCTGTATTTCCAGAGGTATGGAAGTATCAACCTCACCTGCATACTATATAGAAACCAATTAACAATGGCCCAATGTATAAGCCCATAACAACCATAGTTTCAGTCTACTAACTGATAGGTCTTCAATTAGGGAAGGAGCCCACACACATATATGAAATAAGTAGAAATGCAGTCCCCACAAACCTGTATATGCTATGTACACCCACCTACATCTCCCACACACGAAACAATAGCAATACAGACTGTAATAACATCACAAACATCCACTCACTCAATTACATCTGCAGAAGCGTTAACATACCTTGTGAGAGACACATTTGTAAAGGCGCCATGTGAAATCGTAGCTGTTGTATAATGGAACAGACGGTGATGTTACAGGTTTTGTTTGCAATAGTCCCTTATCAGACAGTTGAGATGACAGGTACACTCACATGTAGAACCACATACTCTAGCCATCACACACAATCCACGGGGGACATGAATCCAAAATATCCGTGTCTCTACAAATAGCAGTTGCAATTCCACACAACAAAACACATACAGGCCGTCTCCCAGAAGGTAGGGCAAAAGGGCAATGCCCAAGTGGAGAATTCAATTATACCCCACTGTTGCCGCATAATTGGAGAATGGAGTAGCTGCACAGCTGATGTGCATGTAATAATTTACTCAGGATCACCAACTGGCAGCAGGAAACCACATGTTACAGGTATCGACGTATATAAGGATGACTTGCCAGACATTCAAACCGTATGCTCATACCATAGAACAGTTTAAACAGTAAAGGTGCAAGAGAGATATTTACGAAAGTTCAGAACGCTAACAAGGTATGTAGACCACTCAGTATGTTAGTGTATGTATAGCCTGTTTTGTATTAATTAAAAGTGTCCGCAATGCATAAAGTGGGAAAAAGTATTATGTAGTGATGTCTTGCTGAGCATAGTAACGCTTGTAGAAATTGTGTGTCCTGCTGTGGTTCACAAGGTAAACATCACAGACACCAAAAGGGATGCTACATGAGGGCTTTAAACAGAACAATTCCATACCACCTGCCGTCAGTGGTAGGGTATGTCCAACAAGTACGTGCCATAGCAGGGGATAGTATATGTTGATATACTGTCACAGTAGGCATGTGTATGGGCATATAAAGACAATAACTTGCCTAAGGTGGTCCTGCTGTGTAAGTATGCTTTGCATTATGGGATAATATGTAAAATATGTGTAATGTACAGTATTGTAGGTAGATATGTCCGATATTCTACACAGCATAACAGTTATATCATGCAAACAAAAGATATCGTCTATTGGCATGTACAATACACAATAACAGGATACATATGGCTTATAGTCACGGGACACTGTA
>NC_056728.1:700819741-700845612 GCF_019279795.1 Protopterus annectens | reverse complement strand
AATAGTACCAAGAAAAAAAAAAAATTTGGTATTTTATAACTTAGTAAAGCATTATATTAAAATGTATATTTATAAAGGTTCTAAATATTTTCTGAAGTACAATAATGTCTAAAGATGAATGTTTTACATTAAAAACCTGCAGAAAGATGAGTCTTTAGTTGTGAAACTTGTCGATAAGGGGGGAAGGGTAATACTGTGATAACACAAGGATTTTTATAAAAGAATGCATTTAAAGCTTTTGTATAATAATGAAGGATATTTAAAACTAAATTATAACCGTTTACATGATATGCAATCTGAAACTGTTACTAAAATTGAAATGATGGTACAGAAGTATGTTCTTTTGGATATAATGGGGAACAGTTAAATCATGGTAAATCCACGTGCCCTTTTTTATACTCTTCCTAAAATTCATAAAGATATGATTGACCCCCAGGGAGGCAGACTGTATTATAAAAGTTGGGGATCCATGGAAAAGAGTGGGTGCTATACTGGAGATGATTTTGAAGCTGTATGTTTTGTCTTACCTTCACATGTAACAGTATGTCATTTTTAGATACAATTAAGCAGGGGAAGTGGGAAGATCCTTATTTTTATTGCAGCTGTAGATGTTGCCTCTTTGTATTCTTCTATACAACATGATGCAGGTTTAGAAGCCATTTCTTATTTCTTGAGAGGTACAATTACTTCTGATGTTTTAGATCTACTGAAACTTGCATTGCTTAATAACTGTTTTGCTTTTTGTGAGCACTTTTTTCAGACAATTTTTGTAGAACTGCAATGGGAGCAAAGTTTGCTCCTGGTTATGCAAACTTATTTATGGGGTGGTTTGAAAGTATGTTTACTTATGAAGATTCTTATTTTAAATCTTATGTTGTATTTTATAAGCATTGTATAGATTGTTTTTTTATATTAAAAGATCCTGAGGAGTTATTTTTTGAGTTCATGGTTATGAATAATGATGATGTCGGTTTACTTTTTACATGTGCGAATCAAGCACACATTATTTGTTACTTAGATGGTAAGACGTATATTAAAAATGGACTAATAGCTTCCACTTTGTATAGGAACCCTAGTGCTGATAATACTTTTTGGCAGGCAACTAACTCTCACCTTCAGCACCTTACCGATTTGTTTCCTTAGGGCAACTTTTATTGTGGTGTGGGGTCATGTTCTGATGAACAAGAATTTGAGAAGGTTGCCTGTGAAGTAGCTCAAACACTTTTAAATAGGGGTCATACTGAGAAACAACTGGAAGCCTCTAAGACAAAGTTACAACTGAGGGGGGAAGTATCGACCCATCACAGAAGGTATAGCAGGCGGAATAAGATTCCGTTTAAGAAGAAAAATATTTTGTCACATGACATACACTCTTTATAAACAGAGTGGCTCATACTTTAAAACAATATTGGCATATTATTAGGTGGGATGATGCATTTAACAATTTAAGTTTAAATATTTCTTAAATTCCCCTAGTTCAAGTGATTATGTAGTTAATACTCTCATGAAAACTGAAGAGAGTTTACCTGCTGAATGTAAGGGCTGTCCTGTCTAAGTACTTCGATAAAAAAATTACTTTTATCATAAATGGGTTTGAATGTAAACCACCTAGGAATAAGAACTGTTATAAAGAGCTGCAATGTATGGTCTTAGATATCCTTGTAATAATTATCATATAGGTCAGACTAGGAGATCTGTACATAAGGGTATTCAGGAACATGTTACAGATATTAAAAATACATCCTGAATTAATTCTGTTGCAATTCACTTTTTAGAGCAAAATAATGGGAATATATTTGAGAAAAGACAGATGGTATATTTTTTCTTATAACCCCTTAGTTCTGAAGGTCTTAATAATGAATTAATGAAATATTTAGTTTTAAGAGTTTTCTGGAATTTCTTTTTTAATGAAATAATGTTGCTTGATTAATTTGCAGTGCTCTCTCAATGGCTTTGTGTGTTTCTTCTTACTCCTTTATAAACAGGAGATTTTGATGTATTTTAGAACCTTGGAAGGCAGTGCACAAAAGTGCTAGTTCTTTGTATTTAATAAAAGTTTATAGGGGTTACCAATGTGTGTTATACGATTTGTTTTTCAAATGCTTACAATGTCCTACACACAAAATTCCAGCTTACTCTGCTGAATGCTTTCTCTGAATCAAGACCCACCAACAACAGCTATAATTTCTTACATTCTGGATTGGCACTGTTCTATCAATATTGTCAAATGTTTGCCTCTACACCACAAAACCACACAGATCCATATCTATCAATGTTGGCAACATCTGTGCCATTCTTTTAGCTAGTACAGACAAACACTTTATAACCACAATTTAAATTTGAACTGGGTCTATATGAAAGCTGGGTCTGATTGATCTTTGTGGTCTTTAGGTAATACAGAAACCACAGCTTTCTTCCAAGGTGTTGCTGCTTCCCCTCCTTTTAAAACACTGTTGAAATCTTCCAGACTTTTATTACTTTCTTCCCTCCTGACTTCCGCAGGAGTACCATCTGTTCCTGGAGACTCTCGTGAGGACTGATACTCATCTCCTCTCCTCTCCTCCTATCTTAACTGTTAGTTGTTCAGCCTCATCTACTTCTAACCATGGCATAATCAAGTCTCAAATATTTCCATGTATGCTCTTTCCTGACTTCCACATTCCTCTGCTTTATACAGATTTTCATAAAATTTCCAGATCATCTTGAAAACCTCTACAGTACCTCTGGTAATTTTTCTTGTTATAGGCTCCCTAAGTTTGGCGACAACCCTTTCCTACTTTCTGCTGCCAAAAACGTGCTAAAAGTTTTTTCTGCTCTGGATGTACTATTAAAAATAGTTGCTTAACAGCAGTATTTCATGGATATTATCCAGATACTCTCTTATTTTCTCTATAGCAGTTTGCAATTTACTCCTATTCTTGTTTGTACGATTCTCCCATATTCTGCAATACTTTAATCTTTGTAAGCCCACCTAAGTCATTCCTATTACTTCTTAATCATCTCTCTCCTTCTATTTCTAGTTTACTTTTAAACTATTTTAATTTTATAACACTCACTAACTATAACTTCTGGAAATACTTCTATCTTCCCTGATAAGTTTGAATAATTTCCACTACCTACTCTTTAAACTCCTCTGTTTTTAACAAGGACGGGGAAAACAACGCAATATCTCATTTTTAGTCCATTCCCTTGCATTTTTATTTATTTTAATGTTATCTGTGCCTGATCTGAAATAGTTATTGGATGTTTTGTCGAAGTTTTCAATTAAATGCACATGTTCCTGTGAAATACAATTTATATTTAGTCTAGTCCAGTTACTGTACTTTTTGGAATAATGCATAAAACCTGTTTGAGCTCCTACTACTGAATAAGCATCCATACCAATTATTTTCATAAATTTCTTCAGAAATACACCCTCTTATTTTCCATTCAATCTTCACAACTGCTAATCAAACTCCAGTCCCCCCACATACAAGTAATATTCCCTGCTAAAAGCTGATTTCTCCCCAAATTTTTTTATGCACCATAATAGCAGTTTTTTTTTGTGGAATACAAATATAAATGCATGTCAGTGTAATTCTTCTCAATTGCTAATAGCCCCTTAATACCACAAATCTACCATTACTGTTTATTCCCTTCTATCACTAATGAAGCCCCCTCTAGCAAGTAGTATAATTACTCCCCTTTACTTTGTATCTGATATTCTGCTGAATATCCATTCTGAAATCCTTTCTTTGTCAAATTCATATGCTAAGTTCTTTTCAAATGTGTTTCCTGCAGTGTTGCATATCATTCAACACTCTTTCCTTTTTATCTATACCTATTAAGGCTATTTATGTTACAGGATAATATGGATGATGTAGTCATTACAATAAAAAGTTACTCTTTTTTTGTAAATGTGTATTTCCAACATTTGTGTTACATGCACACCCTACTGTTTGGCAGACTGATCTTTTTATAGTTATTTCTTATCTCTATTTGAACCTATGACAATTTTTTCAAGAGTTTTTGTTCAACAACCACCCTCAAAAAAATAAATAAATAAATAAATAAAAATAAATAAATAAATACATTTTCATAACACACCCATCTCCTATTAATTTACAAGAAATGTACAAAACTATGCACATCTTAAAAAATTAACTTTAACCCTTTAGATAGAACAACTGTCCCACATCAACAGTTGCCTGCACAGGCATTATGTAACCTAAAATTATGGTTACCCGTACTAAAGTGCATGCCACAGCCTGTGTTCCCACATACACAGATTACGGTCTGTTCTTTTATCTCTACACCTCCTCCAGATGTGAAAAACAGCTTGTATGCTTTCAGAAAACATGAAGTTTTAGACCTAAGAAATAGTGCACTAGCTATCTTTAAATAAAACTAAATTTGTTCTCGTAAATGCATTAAAATATTAAGGGTGCTAAGGAGGATGCTATCACTTATTCATTTCCCATGATTTCAAACTATTTTCACTGAAATGACTGTCATCGTACCTTTCAATTTTGCATTTTCCTCAACAAAGAATGCTTGGAACTCTCAAAATTGATTGTGTTCACCTACAGACAGCTTGGCTCTATGTAAAAGTAGTCAACAATGAATCTTTGTCAATTTCACTCAGATCAGAACATATAACTACCTTCAGCTGCAGACTACTCTACTCCCACTGAACATTTAATGGGAAAAAGAAATATCTTTGCAATTGTAAGAATCTTCAAATATTTTCACAGCTTTCATCATTCTTATTTTTCTAACCTTGCTTAGAAAAAAATATTTACAGCTTAAGCTAAGAGCATTAATCCAAACATTTACCCCATAAAAATGAGAAAATATCTTAATTCTACAAATATAACCAATGCACTTTTACACTCTAACCCCACCCAGCATTGCATCACAGCAACTTGCTTTTTTTTTCAAACCTTTCTACTCTTGTTATTCTATAAAACCTATATTTCTTACAACTAAAAACTAAGTTTTTATTTTACTGTATTTAACACACAACTGTTACTGAAAACTTTCCCTCATATCTAAAATACTCCTGACTACACAAAATTGGTTTAGTATATATAACATGCAGTTTATATCAAGAAATACTGTATGCAAACACTAACATTTTTTTTGCATACAGTTACTTTTTCACCCTTTAGAGTCATTTTAAACATTAATGACAAAGTGTATATGCTTTACACATTCCCACATAGTTTAACAAATTATTCATATAAAAAAAAAAAAAAAAACCCCAAAAATCCAGTAATCCTCAGTCACTTTTTCTTGCAAAGCCATACTTCATAACTGTAACTGATGCGTTATAGTCTTCCATTTAATCATTAATTTCAGTGTCGCTGGTCTTCGTTCTGTTCATCTTCATCCCCCAACACCAGACTCTGGTTGAAGTCCAAGGCATTTCTAACTCTTCTAGTCATCTTTGTGAGTTTTTTTCTCTCTCTCAAGCAATTTCTTTTGGGATACCAGAAAAGGTTTCACTGGCAGTGTCTCTCCATGAGCTTTACTGTCAAAAGAATGAGAAGTATAATCCCCTCTGCTGGCTCACTTTTTGATGAATAAACTTTTTTTATTTTCTTCTTAGCCTGTTCTTCATCAAAAATTTTCTTTGTTCCTCCAGGAAAAAATATTCTGAAGACAGATGGATACAGAAGTTTGAATCTCACATTTGCCTCTCAACATTCCCTGATTGCTGGGATACACTTGCTTCTCTACTGCCTGGTGTACAGAGAATACTCATTTTCTACAAAGACTCTGCTAGCTCTACATTTTTAATACTTTTCCCTTCTGTCAACAGTTTTTCAGGATCAACTCTTTCTACTGGTTTGAATGCATCCTTATTAATACAGGTCTTCACTCCTTTCTCATGGCCAGGTTTAGAGCATACACTCTTTTAATTAACAAATCCTGCTGTGGAACACTAGTCCAGTCACTTATCTGTGCCTTCAGAAAATTAATACAAGCTGTTCCTTCCACATTCTCTGGTACAGCAGAATATCTCATTTTCTCTGCTCACTATTTCTTCTAACTCTACCATTTTTTTTAAACAGCTCTTCTTGAGAAGTCTCATACTCAGCTAGCTTCTTCTTCACTTCAGCCTCTAACATTTGCAGTTTTATCAGTTCATCTGAATAGTTATTTAAAACCTCTTCTACTTTTCCAGCCTTTTGCTATTTGAGTTGATACACTCCTACAAAATTTCATTTATTTTATTCACCTCTGAGTACATCTGATTGCGGTTTCCGCTCAATTACTGGAAGCCATTTCTTGTACCAGAGCTGAACTCTGAACTACTTTTTGGTGAGCAGCTACAGGATTCTTTCCAGACCGTGTTTTTTCTTTACATTTTCAGGTTGATTTTCTTTCAGGTTCTGTAAATTTCTTCACTGCTGGCATCCAGTTTACTTAACCAGTAACCAAATTGTACTCAAGCTAACAAAAATGGCTATTTCCCGGTTTCTTTTTTCACACAGGAATAGCTGAAATTATGTTGATCAGTGTGCAGCCATCTTGGAAGTCCTTCACAGCATCTCTTTTGAGTGTGTGACATTTTTCCTTTCAATTTTAAACATTTTTGTTTTGGAAACAGTGCCTCCAAACCAGATTTCTCTCTCTTTTTATGGGGGGGTTAGAAGAAGAAGCTGGAAAATGCTGAAGGGACTGGATGGCTTTAAATAAACCCTGTGCAAAATTAAACTAGTCCTTCTATGAACACTTTTGAGCAGAGGGAAGGAGAAGGAAACAAGTAATTTGTCTTTTGCGTATATATATATATATATATTTATTCTTCTGAAGTCTCATGGCATGCTTTTAATTAAAGAATACATAAGTGACACACCAATGTCTTCCCTCATGCCTCCTTCACTCTCAAGATAAACTGTGGTTCTTCCTTCACTGGGGGTTTTGCCTGAAGGACAGTCTGAGAGAAAGTGCAATGTTCTCAAGCCACAGCAGTATCAAGAGGGTTCAGGAGAGATAGACTAGTAGCCTGAAGGCTGCACAGGTGCCTCAGCAGAGTCAAAAGTCTTATACTGCAGAACAGTGACTTGTTAGATACCTCTTTAGTTACCTTCATTTTATTTTTGTGCCGAGAGGGGGGAATCTGCTGCGAGGTATTGGTTGTCTTGGTCATTCACTCCAAATCTCTGAGAAAATTGTTCTCTCAGAAAAAAAAAATTAAGGGAGTTGAGCCTACTCCTCACCATCTTAGGTGTGGAAGTACAGAAAAATTTGACACCACCTTACATAGTGTTCCTCACTTACACAGAAAACACAGCTGGTATGCACCCTTATAACGAATCTGTCTATCACAAGAACATTTGCCCTTCCTGACACACACATAAAAACTTTAATATACTTTCTCTAGGAAAACAGGAAGGTTCTACAAAGGTTACTTATCTTCCTGAAGCTGCAGCTGAAGCAGACTGCCAGTACTAGTGCACCACATACACCTTCAAGAAAATTCTGAGTTTTGGCACTCCTCTATGTCCCATATATACTTCCAAGTACTCTCATGCTAAAGACGGATGTATGGTATACCAGGAAAGAGCATGAGGCTTAGCAGACTGACCACATACATCCCATACAATTAAGGATGCTGCAAGTGAGATCTACTGAGAAACACCATCTCATAAGCCAAAACATCTTATCTGTGAAAGCTACCTGACAACCACCCAGCAGAAATTAACTAGATCAAGATAAACCCTTAATACAGCTAGAAAATGTAAGACTATATTTAAAAGAATACAATACAATGTATATTGCTTACAAGACAAGCCTGACTAATCTGTACAACCTCTCCATTTACAGTTGCTGTTCTAACAGCAGCTTGAAATGGCTTCATCTTAGCATACCTACCACAGTGACTATTAGCTTAGTGACCTACAAAAAGGGAGAAACAGACAAATGTGCATGCAATTTCTAGGAGAAAGTAGAGTAATAGGTACAAAAATTATTAGCTTCACTCCTAACTGCTGCTTCGCACTTGAACTCAGCACTAAGTAGCAGGGTGGAGAACCATTTTGAGTTAGTGCCAAGTCATTCCTGTAACTTCTGACGCAGCAGGTTCTTCCTGCTTGCCATCCATAGAAGAACAGTGGATGGCCTGCAGCAAACTCCTGTGGGAAGCATGGTGAAAAGTAGAATGCTGTGACTTATGAAACCTGATCTCAGGGTCTCTGGCCCATACCGTATTTTACTTTCTTTATCTTGGTAAGGTGCAGCATATAGCGCTGGCAAATGGTGCACCCAATGTGCCCTGGCACTAACAGCTGCACACAAAAAATAATAGAAACAGTGTATGTTAACATGCAGTGACTTGTTAATTTGATGAACTAATTTACTCATAAAAGCTGACTTTTTGTCTAGAATTTTCTTTTAACGTCAACCTGCTTTCCAGTTATAAGCATACTATAAAAAGGCAGAAGTTTCAGGAAGGAAAAATCTTACCTGATTTTAGAAAGTTCAGACATTTTTCCAGACACCACAAACAACAGATGTCATGCCTTCAGCATACACGAAAGCACATGCATTTTCCTGGCGGAAAAACACATTTAACTCATTATTAGTTCTGACAATGCTGTTCGAAAATGTACATTTTATTTTTAAAGCCATAGATTACTTCTGCCCCATTCCAGCTCGACCTCCTACTACTTTTGCAGCTCCCATCTTTCTCACTATACCTCGAGATTTGAGCCAGTGTGCTTCATCCTGGCAAGGGTCATGGATAGAACCTTGTTCTGAAAGGGTCCTTCCTAGATTCTTTATGTGGGTTGAGCACTATAGCTTCATATTAACAGCCAAAGAGTGACAGAGAAAACAATGTAGCATGGAGCTCAAAGCGAGAGTATTCTGGCCTGCAAACATCTGGTATACAAATTCTTAACGTGCAAATGTGCTCAGTTCTGAAGTCATACAACCCTAAATGCATACCTTGTTCTATCAAGTACTCTTCCTTATTTTTGCTATAATCTCCTTAAATACTCTGTACTACTTATAATCTTCCTTCTTGCCATAAAGAAGGTTTGCTTAGCAACCAATTATAAACTAAAGCACACTAATGTGATGCATTACACAAGACTGGAAAGTAAAAAAATCTTTTTAGGAGTACAGAAAAGGCACATTAACACACCATCAAGTGTGTAGAGTAATACTAAAGTAACAAATAATAAGTAGCAAAAAAAAAAACACAGACAAGGTAAAAGTACCTATTAACAGTCAGTGAACCATATTAACCAACTATGCAAATGGACAACCAGAAAATGTAAAGGGCAACAGAGAAATGAAACTTGGTCAAACTCAGAACTGCAACAGCTGAAGCTGTTTTATCCCAAAAGCAATCAAGTGAAACAACTCCTGACTTATCCTTCATCTATACAGGAAAGCCAGTGACGAAATGTACGCACTGCAAAAATAACCAGTAGTGCCATCTATCTGACATGACGGTGAGCTTCCTAATGCCCCATCTTTAAAAATTGCAACACTTATACATAAGAAATGTTACACACAGACTATGACAGCAGATTTGGAATATTAGCATGTTAGCACAACCCTTCCTCACCCCAAGAGCGATTAATTTGAGCAAGTCCACAAACGTCAACGCTTACCTTTCCCTTCAACTGGCTATGGATGTACATAAGAATCAATCGAGGGATTTTCACTAAGGTAATAATGAAAGCACCCTTAGCAACTGTACCAAGATGGTATCGAATAAGGCGCTGCACCGAGACCAAAATAGGTGTGAATGGCAGATTCTTTTTTTCCCTGTGTGAAAATCAAAATCACATCAATAAAATTATAGTAATTAAGTAAATGCAATAACAATTAATGGTGAAAGCAGAATAATATAAGCAGCCACTGAAATTACACATGCAAGTATTCACCATACATGCTAGTCTTTGAAAGAGCAACCAACAGCAGCTAGCACACAGGAGTTTCTTCTTGGGAGGCCTCTCAGCAATTCTTAGATATTTTAGCTGACAGACTTGTGACAGCATGAAAACTCTTGGAATACATAGCTTTCATAGAGGGGGTCCAAAAGATAAGTCACCTTAGGGTGGACACTGTTTTCTCAAAATCTCAACAAGATGACACTGATATACAAACTGCATTTATATAGCAATATATATGGCCAGAAATTTAAAAAAAGAGAGCTGGGTGCACAAGACCTAGGATAAAAAGTGCCCAATCCTGGTAGGCACACTGGTGTCAGGACTGGAAAAATAAATGTAGAGTCCTCAAAATACAGAAACATTCCTAAAATGGGGCCAGGCCCAGGAGGATGGCCCCACTGTTGTAAAGGAAGTAGTCATTCATAAAAAATCACAAAAACTGATGGGCCAAAGAAGAGCCATAAAGACTTATAAAGTGGATTATTGATAAGAAAGAAATTATGTATTGTTACTATTATGCAAAAAGCCCAGGATTTCCAGACAACAAAAGATATATAAAATAATTGAGAGAAAGTAGTAAAGAAAATAATTTCCACAAGAAAAACTGTCGAAGTTTTCAAATAAAATTTGTATCTATTAAGATTTAGAGGAAATATATACAGATCAAGAAATTTTGATTGGTTTGAAAAGTATCTTGAGGAAGTGCAAAAATATAAACAACAAACCTAGAGATTTTGAAAAGTATAAAAAGAAATATGGGTGCATAGGAAAAGAAAGAGATTTAATATGGCATAATATTTTACTCAAAGGAGAAAGCCAAACTCATCAATAGAAACAAGGCACCCCCAAAGATATTTGAGAGAAATACAGGCAAAGGCATCCATACATGGAAAATTTCACAATAAAAAATATTGCAAAGAGTGGGAATGAAAATAAGATTAGTAAAGCAGAAGCTAAAAAAAAATAGAAGTTGGAAGTATGGAGTAATTTATGGCGAAGGACGGTGTGGTAGCTGGTTCAACAGGTAGGTTACACCACAGCATGATGGAGTCAGTCCCCAAAGTAAGGAGAAACAGGAAGATCAGGAGACATCTGAAGAAGGAATATGGACATAGGAAAGAAAAAGATTTAATATGGTGTAACATTTATGCAATGGAGAAAGCAAAACTAATAAATTCAAAAAGAACAGCACCAAACATATTTGAAGAAAAAATACAGGTATGGGAACTGGATATGGAAAACTTCTACAATACAAAAACAAGACCACCAAGAGGAAAAAAAAAGTAGAAAAAAGAGATCAGTGCAATGGAGAAGTCAAAGAAATAGGAACTGAGATTAAGCTGAGCAGCTGCAAAAGAGAAGGATTCCAGTGTAGACAATCTAATGCAGAAAGCAATCCACACAACAGGATAGAGCATATGGATATCCAAATTAAGTGGGGAAACCAGTAACAGGTTTTCAACTGGTCAGGTGCCATATCATCCAGATATTTTGGGAGCCTTCCACAGGAAACCAGCACAAAGATTCACTCTGAAGCTAGACAGCAAGAAAAGGGAACAGGAAACTGTGGAAACCTCTAATGCAATCAATGTTGAGGGAGTGATAGGCCAGTGAGTTCCCATATGACAGAGCAAATAGATGACACACAGGATGAAACTTGAAGAGAACAGGAGGAAGATTTCTATTCCATTTATTTATTTTGCCTTTATTTGGATTATTTTGTTGGACCGGCCATAATCTAACTGGATAGGATGTCCATTTTCAGTGCGTAGAGGCCCTGGCAGAAATGTTCCAAGCATCGGAAGTGGACAAAAGCAAAACAATATATATCAATAGTAAAATGAGTTATAGTACATTGGTCTCAAAATTGTAGGTGGCAATGTATAAGCTCTTGTACAGAGTTCTCCTAGTAAAGGTGTTTAATAAAGATCTAAATATAGAGAAACAAACAAACAACATTTGAGAGCTAAAAAAAAAAAAAAAAACTATATGGAGATTCCAAAAATTTAGAAATTATATATATATATATATATTTTTTTTTGGAAGAAATCTTTATTTCAGGTAGGCAAATATAGAACAAATGGGAGTAGAGAAGCATTGGGAGCACCAAGAAGGGGAAATATCAGTCCGGCTAAGAGCAGGGACAGAGAGCCAGTGAGTTTTAAGATATCTCTTTTAAGAATTTTTTAAAAAGCAGTGTGGGAAGGCAGAAAGCCTACTGGTTCCGCGGCTTCCCACTGTGCTGGTGAAAAGCGAAATCCCCAGCTTTGTTGTTGGATTTAATAGTGAAACTAGAAGCTTATTAGCTGAGCTGCCGTGTTGCAAGATTTTTTATAGGTAACTAGGTTAGGTGAGGATAGGGCATAAAGGGTGGTAAAGGATCTTGAGGATAAGAAGTTGCTGGGATAAAGCGAAGTTGGTCTCAGCAGTTCTAAATCCATTCCAGTTGTTTTAGGTTGTGACAGGTGGTGAGTTCTAAAGGTGCCAGTGGCAAATCGGGCTATAAGTATTGGGTAACTGGCTGAAAGTTTGTAAAGGGTGTTTTAGAGATTGGTATATATAGCAGAAGAAGAAGGCCGAGACTGTGTGGGTCTGGGCAATAGTGGTTCTGGGCTATAGGGTATGGAAGGGTTTGATTCTATAAAGGTGCCTAGTTTTTGTTGACAGACTTTATAGGTAGTATTTAATATGGTCATCATAGCTTTGCGCTGCCGTCAATTGTTATTCCCAGGAGCTCGCGCTCATGTGAGTTACAGGCTGAAGTCTCTGGCTGGCAGAGGTTACCGTGAAGTGAAGTTGTATTGACTTTGAGGAGCAAACAGCACAATTTGTTTTTTTTTTTGGGGGTTGAGCAGGAGGCAGGTTATGCGGAACCAATTTCTCAACAGTGTTAAATGCAATGGTCTGGGTGAGGGTCTGGAGAGGTAATGGACTTGGCTCAACATAGGTCACAACTGCATACGCAGGTGGCCTTAGTGAAATCTTGGCATGTAGATCACAATAAACAGAAAAGAGAAACGGGCCTAAAATAGAGCCTTGTGGAACTCCTATGTTCACAGGAGGAGGTAGAAAGATTTTTATCCTAAAGCATCTGCTTGTTGTCTGTTTTCTAAACATTATTTAAACTACACTGCTCTATGGGTCCAGTGGATTGGGCTTTCTTTAGTACATCAATAAGCATAAGATGTTCAACTATATCAAAGGCTTTTGGTGGTCAATAAGAAGTGCTATGAAAGAGAGTCATTGTTACTTCATTTTTATCTATACAGTCAGAAAAGGATAGTGCAGGGCAGCGAAGTATGGAAGGTCTAAGTAAAGCCATGCTGGCAGTTGACAAGCAAATTAATGTGGAGAAGGTGGTCGCTGGTAGCTTATTCAGGGTTTATTTTTCCATTATTTTAGCCATGGAGAGGCGACATTTGCGTTAAAGCCTAGTAGATGTCCCACCTTCCAAGCGTAGTGGCCGATATGGGAGACTTTCCATGGAAGGGCTAGCTTTCCAAAACTGTTCTATCGAGTATAATGTATAATGATGGCTGCATTTGTAGGTATCCATTTGAAGACAGTCAGCAGAAGGGAAGTCGCATGGTTTCCAGCCTTTTGGGGCTGAATGCAAAATGAGGGATGTAGGTACAGGGTGTATATGAGAGGTTGAGCTGGACTATTCATGGTAAGCCGAATGGGGAGGTGGTAGTGGTAAACGATTAGCTAGGTCGAATAGCCCAGCGCCAGCTGTCAAAGCGCAATGTGAATTTGATTAGAGTTATTATGGTTGAACTACGGGTGCAGGAGGATTTATAAATAGCCTAGCTTAAAGTGAAGCCGTTGATGCCTGACCAGAACTTTGTGGTTTTGAAGGTGGGTTTGTTGAGGTGAAGGTAGTAGTTTTGTCTCTGTAGAATGTCTTTTTAGTATGCATTTTAACTGTTTAAAAATATAGGTGATCTGATGGACTTTTTAGAGGCTCCATTTGGACCCACATTTTTTTATTCTTTAAGAGGATTTTGCCTAGTTTGTTTTGTGAGCCATGGGTACTGGGTAATTTTTCGGAAGAGGGACATGTGGTAATCTAGGATTTGTGGTGAACTTAGTATTAAAGTAGGTCATGTTATCAATTGAAGATGATAAATGGTGACCCGTCACATTTTCAGTTCTTTTAATTTCTGGTTTGAAGTTTTTTTAGGGGGGTTTTAAAATTTAGTATTGGGTATGAATTTTGTTTAATAATAAGGTTAAAAGGTCACTATATTGTCTGGAAGGTTCCTGGTTTATAAAATAAGATGGTTTTAGAAAGGGTATCTAGGTGGCCTTGTTGCTTGGTTTATGGTTCAGTAGGTTTGTTATTTTTTGGAGAATTAAAAATTTAAACTGACGGGTTAACAAGGTTCCCATCTTTTGGGGCATCTCAAATGGGTTTCCGAGGTAGGTGAGTAGGGCTTAAAATGTTTTCAAGATATTGAATTTTTAGGGGAAAATGGGAAAAATTGTACTTTTGGGGTTTTTGATTTTAAATTTTCAGAAAGGGTTTTGATTTTTTGGGAAGGAGAATTTAAGAGTGAAAATTGGACTTGATTTAACAAAAAGGTTCACCTCCATTTTGGTTTTGGGTAATCTAGGATTTTAAGGTGGGTTTTTGGGCCTGATTGAGGGTTTTGCCTGTCTTGTAGGAATAAAGGGAGATTTAAGAGTGATGTAGATGGTAATTTTTTGTTTTGGTGTTGAGGTGATTTCAAGAGGGGGTTTGTGGTTTTTGGGGTAAGGTAGAATAGAGTTAGGTTGTTTGTAATGGGAACATTTGATTGGGGAGGACTTGGATGAATATAAAATAGGGGTTTTTGAGGAATTGTATTTAACTTTAGGATTTTTATAGTTGTGTGGGGGTTTTGTCAGAAAATAAGTAAAGGGTAATCTGGACTTTAAGTATGTAGATAGAAGTGGGTTATATTAATGTGGTTGGGAATTTTTGAGAAAGGGAGAGTTTGCTGGGGTGGTGGGTTGAGGGGGGAAAAGTTAAAGAAGGTTAGGGTATGGAAAAGTAAGAGAAACTAGAATAGTAGTTGAGTTGGGGGGTGAATAAAATTTTTTTAGGGATTTGGAGTAAATAAGGGTAAAGGTTTAGGTAAGTTGTCAGTAAAAAAAAATAGATTAAAAGGAGAAAAAATGGTAAGAGGTAAGTGGTTGGGAACTGGGAAACAATACAAAGAGGGGGTGTAGGAGAGAAGGGAAATGTGATAATGAAGTGGTGGAGAGGGTTTTGGTTAAAAGGTAAAATGTAAAGGAAAAATTTGGGTAGGGGGGGTTTAGAACTTTAAGGGGGGAAATGGAAGGGGGTGGCTTAGAAGATAGTTTTAAAACTGGGGTGGGGGGAAGAGGGGGGGAGGACCAGGGGAAGGGTGGTAAAAAAAGGAAGGAGCAGTAAGGAAAACAATGAGAGCGTACTGAAAAGGGAAAAGCAAAGTGGGAAAAACAGAGATAAGTAATTTCTATTAAAAAAATTAGCATTAAAAATAAATAAATGTGAAGTTTAAAGTGGTTCAAGGTAATTAAAAGTATAGAAAATAAAAGCAGAATAACAGAATAAGCAGGGAAAAAAAGGTATTGGGGGCCCCCTACGGAAAGCTAGATTTCAGGAATCAGTTAAATTAGGGGATTAGGGGGGAAAAAAAATACATAGGTGGTGGAGGAGTTTTTTACAAAATAGGGGTTGTGGGTGTCCCGACAGACGTGTTTAAAACCCCAAAATAGTCAAATACTTTACAGGCATAGTAACATCTTTTTTGTTTCCTTTTAGAAGGGGGGGAGGATAAGGGTGAAGATAAAAGTTTTTTTTTTGGGGCTTTGTACCCGGTAGGTAATTCTAAAATTATACACTGGAAAGCACAATGGGCAGGGGCTTGTGGGGGGAAAAGGGGGGAAATTTTATAGAAGAAACAGATAAAGATGGTAGTTAAGGAAAATAAAAAAAGTTGCATTTATACATTACTTATTAATGCTAGAAGCTACCAGTATCATAAGTGGGCTTCTTTGTGATATAAATTTTTCAGGTTAATCTGTGGCTAATAACAACTAAATCATTAGTTAAAGAAATAAACAACTAAATGATAGAAAAACAGTATAGCCATAAATCAAAAAATGGAAAATATCAATTTTAATAAATTTTACCTTGTGATTACTGGGACAATCAAGAACAACTTTTAAAAAAATTATTTTTCAAAAAAGTGCACCCTTTAAAAAATTTTGGTATGCAGTGATAACAGGGGGCAGTTTCGGGTTTTACCCTCTAAAAGTTCCCAAATGTGTCTTAGATTCCAATTACCTTTGTTCCTGGGTAGCAGCCAGTCAAAGGTAAGGATTCTTTTTCAAAAGAGAAGGATTTTCAGAAAAATTTTTATTTCCCATGAACCCAAAGACAGTAAAAGTGAGAAATTAACATGCTGAAGCGGGGGGCTAGTGAAAACAAAACAATGGCTTCAGACAAGCCCCTGAGGGGAAAATGCCGAATTTCTTAGAATGGGGAAATGGAAAACAAAGGATTCCCTAGGGAAAAAAAAGGTAAGAGAAGAGGCTTTTTTACAGGGAAAACAAAGTAATGAAAATAAACTCAAAGGGCTAAAACCCCAAAAAGTAAAGTCTGATAAAAAAGTGAATTGCTTCCATAAGTCCTGTGAATAAAGAATAAAAGGAATACACTGGTGAAATTAATCGTTCCCCAAAATACGGGTATAGGGAAAGGAAGAAATTAATACCATCTGGAAGATTAATGAAAATAAGGGAATTTCACCCCTTTAAAATGCCCTTTTTGAATAAAAAATAACCCCAAAAAACTTTAAATTTTAGAATACCAAACCGTCAATTTCCAAAAAAATCTTGGGTTTAAAAAAGCTGTAAGGGGCCTTAACTAAACTTTGGGGCATTTTGAAAAAGCATTCATCTTTTGGGAAACCCCCTCAAAAGAGATATTAACCCCAAAAAAGTTCAGTTCCTAGTAGGTTTTTATTTTATATTCCCTACAGAAAGCCTGTTTTAAAGACTTACAAAACATCAAAGGAATTTTGAAAGGTATGTGGAAATACAAAAACCGGCATTTAAATGGAACACAGTAAAAGCATTAAAAAGTGGAGAAAATAAGGGAAACATGGTCAAAGAACATTTTCCCAAAAATATGAAAAAACAAAAATGGGCCCGGGGCTGAAGAACACAGCAAAAGAAAAGTGCAGGAATTTTGGTAAAAAAATTTTTTGGGTAAGGGGGGAAGAAGAAGCCCACCAAAAAAAAGGCGTAAAATTTGAAAAAAAAAACATAAGTTCCAAAACATTAAAAGTGTTATGGCGAGAGAAAGGGAATTTTTACAATTAAAGGGTTTTGGTGCAAAAATAAACAAAGAAAAACCTCAGGGGTGGTGGTACATTTTGGGGTTATTTTCTTCACGGAACTGGGCTTTAATCAAGGGGGGTGGAAAGAACAGTTCCAATAACCAGTCCTTTTGGCCCAAAACCTTTCACTTAGAAAATAAAAGAAAAATTTCATTTTCCCAAAGACAATGACTGAACATACATTAAATAAAAAGAAACCAAAAGAAAATTAAAATTTTTGGAAAGGCCCGCCAAGCCCCTTAAATCCAATGAAAATCTTTATGATGTCAAAGAGACCTTGCAATTAAGCTTTGGAGCATTTTAAGGAAATGGGGAAATATCCAAACAAATTGCCCTGTGTAACTCCTCCAAAAAATAAATGTTTAATTAAATCAAAGGTCTTCAACAAAGTATTATTTAATGTGCGAATTAAAAACTTATTGTATGTTTTATTTTTTTTTCCCCTCAGTTTTTCTTTTTTAAATGAATGTCAGGTTATATATTAAAATTTGGGAAAACTAAAGATTTTTTTGGGCCATTTTTTTTTTAAAAACTGGCATTTTAAAATTGAAAATTTTAATCCCCCAATAAAAAGCAATTAAACAAAAAATTACTTTAGAAAATTAAAAGAGAAAACAAGTCAGTATTTAAACAATTTCTCCTTCCAAAAAAAACATTTTAGACGGCAAAAATTGGGAAAATAAAAAAAAAAGGGGAAAAAATCAAAATGAAATTTTTTATGACCCCAAAAATTTTAAGAGAAAGGGAAATAAGGGAAAAGGAATTGAAAGACCACCAAAAAAAGAGTGAAATTTTGGAGAATATCTAGAAGATCCAGTAAACAAACAAAGATGCAAATGGACAAAGTAGTAAAAAAAGAAAAGAAGTTTAAACAGGGAAGAAATGGGTGAAGATCAGAGAGAAATTGAAAAAAGTTGAGAAAACCCCCTTCTGGAAACCTCAAGCCCCGATCAGATAATTTTGGTTAAAAGATTAAATCTTTTAAATTTAGCAAAGTAAAACTATTTAATCACAACCCAAAAAGAATTTTTAAAAAAACAGAAAAACAATGTTCTTTGGGGAACCTGCAAGCTACCCCAAAAATTTTAGAAATAACTTGCCCTGGGTTTGCACTTAAAAAAATCAAATGGCGAAACAAAAGACAAAAAAAAGAATTATGGAACAAATGATCATTTGTTGTTAAAAAAGTTTAAAGCAAGAAGCAAAAGGGGAAGAATCAAAGGCATGGTTGCCCGCAAAAGCATTTTTAATCCCCAAATTTAGAAAAAGAGGGAATAAGAAAGATACAAACAGACCCCTTTCAATTAAGCCATGATAAAACAATCATTTTTAGGGTAAAATGAAAGGGGAATTCCAATCTCTGTCACTTTGCTATTTTGCCCGCCATTAATCCCTTAACTTTTACTTTTTAGGCCATGGTACAATTTGGTTAGAAAACAACAAAGTCTAATTTCTATTTCAGAACTTAAAAATTTAAAACCCTCAAAGAGGGCTAAACACAGTGCAGGGTTTTCAAACCCAGATGATAAGAATGTCAGGTCTTTAAAATGCAAAACAACCCTTTAAAGCAGGGAAAAGCAGCCCGGAAAAATAGTTTGGGGGAAAAAATTGTTAAAAATTGAAAGGGGTAAAATACTTTGGGGAATATGAAGGATCAGCTAAAACATGAACAATTGAATAAAAAACGTGAAAAATTCAGGAATTAAATTAATCCTGAGAAAGCCCCGACATCTAGAAAAGATCCAATAAAAATTTGTTTTGCCAAACAGGGAGTAGTAACTGGCCCCAAAAAATTTGGATAATTAGATATTAAAACAAGAAATCTTCAGCTCATCAAATGTTTTAAAAATCAGTGTATCCGATTATTATTCCCCTTAAGGAGGGTGGGCCTCCTTAAATTGATTCAGATTTCTGCGTGGGGCTTATTACGCCTCCAAAATCCAAAGAGTAAAGTTTTGAAACAGAGGAGTAAATCTAAGTACTTCTTTTTAGCAGAAGCAACGTCAAAAATGGAAAAAACATGTAAAAAAAACAGGAAATAATTCCAAAAAAAAAAAGAATATAATGAAACAGAGGGGAAAAGGAAAAAATTTTGGGAAAAAATTAAATATAGTTCAAGTATAGTCTTCTGGGAGCCTCATGGTAAAAATAAGCAGGAAAGTAAGGAGGGCAAATTAAATAAAAAAAAGGTTAAACAGCCCAAACAGTGGGCACACCTGTTTAAAAATAGAACAGGGGAAAACAGAAAAGTAGGTTTTTTAAAACCAAATCAGAAACAGTCACCCCTTGTTTCTGGTTTGAATTGGGAGAAAACTGTAATGAAAAGGTTTAAAGGGAACTTTGCCAGGGTTTTGGAAACAAAATCAAATGGGGAAAACATCAAAAATAGAAAAAAAAAAAAAAAAAAAAAAAAAAAAAAAAAAAAATAAGAAAAAAAAAAAAAAAAAAAAAAAAAAAAAAAAATAAAAAAAAAAAAAAAAAAAAAAAAAAAAACAAAAAAAAAAAAAAAAAAAAAAAAAAAAAAAAAAAAAAAAAAAAAAGTAAAAAAAAAAAAAAAAAAAAAAAAAAAATAAACAAAAAATAAAAAAAAAAAAATTAAAAAAAAAAAAAAAAACAAAAAAAAAAAACAAAAAAAAAAAAAAAAAAAAAAAAAAAAAAAAAAAAAAAAAAAAAAAAAAAAAAAAAAAAAAAAAAAAAAAAAAAAAAAAAAAAAAAAAAAAAAAAAAAAAAAAAAAAAAAAAAAAAAAAAAAAAAAAAAAAAAAAAAAAAAAAAAAAAAAAAAAAAAAAAAAAAAAAAAAAAAAAAAAAAAAAAAAAAAAAAAAAAAAAAAAAAAAATTTTTTTTTTTTTTTTTTTTTTTTTTTTTTTTTTTTTTTTTTTTTTTTTTTTTTTTTTTTTTTTTTTTTTTTTTTTTTTTTTTTTTTTTTTTTTTTTTTTTTTTTTTTTTTTTTTTTTTTTTTTTTTTTTTTTTTTTTTTTTTTTTTTTTTTTTTTTTTTTTTTTTTTTTTTTTTTTTTTTTTTTTTTTTTTTTTTGTTTTTTTTTTTTTTTTTTTTTTTTTTTGTTTTTTTTTTTTTTTTTTTTTTTTTTTTTTTTTTTTTTTTTTATTTTTTGTTTTTTTTTTTTTTTTTTTTTTTTTTTTGGGTTTGTGTTTTGGAACCCCCAAAAGGGCCTTTTCCCTGTGAACTCAAAGCAAAAGAAAAAAACCAAGTAAAAATTTTTCCCGAAAAAAAAAACCTTTTCCTTTAAAATTTTCCCTTTTTTTGGTTCCTGGGGGGTTTTTTCCCCAAAAATTTAAAGACAGGCAGATTATGTAACATTGTGTTTGCTCTGAAGTTTGAAGCACTGAACTTGAAAGATAATAAACCACAGCCATTGCTGTACAAAACTACATACTTATTCAGGTCATCAAGTAAGCAGAATGTTTCTGGCAAAGCCTGCTCTAGCTGTGAAAATTCCTGATGGATTATGTGCAGGACACCTTTAAGAAAAGTACAGTTTTGTACCTACCATAAATGTAGATGTTCGAGGATTCCCTTGCTGCAGTCCTGACTATAGGGTATAGTCCGCGTCCCAGTCGGCCCGAATACCAGAGTATAAGGCTGACGTCGGTCATGGCGCCTTAGACTGACATCAGTACGTCAGGGTACTAATGCGCATGACCGACGTCATTTCCTCAGTCTTTTCTTGCCCCAGATGTCAGAAGACCCAAAAAGACAAGTCCCAAAAACAACCTGCACCAATAAACATGTACAATATAAACAGAAATATATAAAAAAAAATATAAGCATGTAAACACCTACACAACCACCCTGAAACACAGAGGGAAGGAGGGAGGGTAAATTGGACTGTAGCAATGGAATCCTCGAACAACTACATTTATGGTAGGTACAAAACTGTACTATGTTCTTCTTCCTTGCTGCAGTCCTGACTATGGGTAGAATCCCAAAGCAGAGGTAAGGGAGGCTGGCAAATTATAAAGTAGCAGGAGCTGACAACATGCCTTGTAAAACAGCTGTGGCAAAACCAGCCCTAGACTTAGAGTATATAGGCAGGTGATAATGCCTAGAGAAAGTATGCACTGAACTCCAAGTAGCTGCTTCCAGAATATCCTTAGTTGCCACCCCCCTTAGAAATGCTGTTGAAGTGGCAGTAGCCCTAGTGGAATGAGGCCTAATCCCAGCTGGAACCTCTTTGCCATGATGGGAATAACAAAATGCAATGCAAAAGCCAATCCACCTAGAAATAGTTTGTTTTGACACAGGTTTGCCCTGTGAACTCAAAGCAAAAGAAACAAGTAACTGCTGAGACTGCCTAAAATCTTTAGTCCTGCTCAAATAATAACGCAATTGCCTGTGTACATCTAAAGTGTGCAAAATCTTTTCCCTTTATTTTGAGGATCTGCAAAAAGTAGGCAAATGAATAGTTTGGTTTAAAGCCACACTAGAAACCACCTTAGGCATAAAGGAAGGATTAGTCGTAATGATACCCTGTCCTTATGGAAAATCAAAAGGGCTCTACTGCCATAAGGGCCTGCAACTCAGACACCCTTCTTGCAGAAGTAATAGCCAACAGAAAAGCAGTCTTCCATGACAAATATTTCAATTCAGCAGTAGCTGCAGGCTCAAAAGGTTGTAGAGTAAGTTTTTCCAACACAAAATTGAGATCCCAAGCAGGAGTAGGAGCTCTACGTGGGGTCTTATATTCTTTGCCCCTCTAAGAAACTGCTTGAACAAAGGATCGAAAACAATGGTGGGTCACAATCATAGTGAGCTGAAATTGCTGCAGCATGAATTTTTAAATGGAAGAGAAAGACAAACCTTTGTCCAATAACTCAGTAAGATATTGAAGAGCCACACTCAAATTAGGCTCTGAAATCTCCAAATTCTTTGCTGTACACCAAAATAAAAATCTCTTCCATTTTTCTGCACTCTCCTTGTACTAGGCCTTCTAGCTTCCATAATCACATTTAAAACTTGTTGAGGAAGCTGAGACCTTCCATGTTTCAACACAGAATATGCCAGGCTGTTAGATGAGAGATTGAAGCTTGACATTGAGCAGATGACCGTCCTTCTGAGATAACAGATGAGGAATCAGAGGTAAAGGCCATGGAGGCTTCTTTACAAGACTCCTTAGAAGTGGGTACCAGTGTTGCCCAGGCCAATCTGGAGCTATCAAAATCATCCTTGGCCTGTCCTGTCTGACCTTTAGTAATACCTTTGGAAGAAGAGGCAGAGGTGGAAAGGCATAGACATGAAGGTTTTTCCAACTGAAAGACAGAGCATCCACTTTCCAAGCTGTGTGATGAAACCCCTTTGTGCAATACTTTGGCAGCTGGTGGTTTAGTGGAGAAGCGAACAGATCTATGTCTGGAGTTCCCCATGACACTGTCAATTTCTGAAATACATGAAGATCCAGTTTCCACTCGTGGGGATCCATGATTTGTCTGCTTAACACATCTGCTAAGGAGTTCTGTGCTCCTGGCAGAAACCTTGCCTGAAGAGTTAGTTGCGCTAGCCGCGAGTCTCCAAAATCATTGCTGCCTGCATAGTGATGCTGCTACAATGTGTTCTTGCTTACTGATGTACTCACATGACAGTTGTGTTGTCTGTTAGAATCAACACCCGCCCTGGAAGAAGTAACCTCTGAAAGCCACGCAAACTGACCGTTAACATCTCCCTTCTCATGTTGATAAGTGTGATGCTGTAGTCTAGGCCACTTGTCTTGTATCCACTTTCCATTAGATGAGTTCCCTCAGCAATGCGTCCCAGGCATCGCCCGATCTCTGCCTTCGGCCGTCAACAGAGAGTCTCTTTGCTGCGACATTCCTGAGCTCACCACGTTAATTTTGAAGGCAAGGTATTATTTGAATGACGTCCGGGCCTTGGCAGTGCTGTGTCCATTATCTCTTTGAAATTATTGTTAGCTTCCTCATAAGCTTACATTGGGAAGCACCAGGAATACAAGATGCCATAACCCTAATGTTGAAGGACTGTCTCCGCAGTCAGCACGACTGATGAGATACTGATGGAAGTAAAGTGACAAGACTTTTTGCTTGTCCGCTGTGCGTCATCTGGGTTGCTTGGCTCAGTCTCTCACACCCAGAAAGCACATGTTCCAGAGGGTACCATTTATTGCTCACAGTATCACCCTAGGCATCTTAGCACTGCTATAACATATATTCAAGGCCTTTCCTTTTCTTGAGCCAGTAGCAGCGTCGCCCAAGTAAGGATAGATTTGAATTCTTGAAGCTCGAAAGGCTATCACTGGAATGCAACCTTTGGGTGAATACCTGGCTGCTAGTAGATAAGCCAATGCAGAACTGATAATGAGAAGCCTGCTCGAAACCCATTGCCTTCCTGCACTTAGCCTTATAGGCAACATGAGAAAGTGCTTCCTTGAGATTCAAAGCTACCGACCAGTGATGGCTCAGGAGAGGTAAAAGTTGCTGTAACGTCAACATCTTGAACTTGGGAACCGATAAGCGCTGAGAGAGAAACTGCCTCGTCTCCAATGCGCAGCCCCTTCTTTGCTAGAAACGGCGCAGCAGGTCAAAAATCCTAGGCCCTTTCGATACACAGGGACTGGCTGAATGGCCCCCATCTGAGTAACTGAGAAATTGTTGCAGCTCTTTTCGTGGAGGAGGAACGCCTGGCATGCCTTTGAAAGGGGCATTGTGTGTGCCAAAACCGCAACCTGCGGGTGAATACACAACACCCATCTGTCTTGAGTGAATATTAACTCACTTTCTTTGTGCCATAGTCTTCCTCTCAGCTGCCAGAGAAACCACTGGCATAGCGAAAAGGCATATCATTAAGCCTGCTTAATAAAGGACTGACCCCTGCCCTCACCAGAAGCTCCGAAAGCAGGTGAACTCCCCGATTCAGCCTAAAGAACCTGAGCTCCCCGCCCCTGCCACATCTATCCACCCCTGTGACTGGGAATCATAAGCAGGACAGTCCACCCCTTAGCAGGTACAATACCAAACTGTGGTTGTTCCGGTGTTCTTAACAAGTTTGCATAGACTTGGGGCTTTGTCCTCCATTTTTTGCAGCTTCCACAGGCTTAATTCAAACAACACATCAGACTGTAAAGGAGCATCCAAAAATTTGTCTTTAACATAAACAGCAATTCTGATCCTTCTCAACCAGGCATGCCTGGGCGTAAGAACAGAACTAGTAGCAGCCACCCCTGAGACCTGTACAGCATCAAACCAATATTGCAGTAATTCACTTTAACCGCATAATTACGAACCAGCAACTCTTACTACCACACCGCCAAAGAGCATCCACTGTGCGAGATACTATATTATGTGAAACTGACACAACGTCATGGTTAGAAGAGAGTGGAAGAAGTATTTTTCCCCACCCATCCGAAGTTCTTGCCTCTTTATCAGAAATGATTTAAATCACGCAGAAGTTAACACCCTTTATTCCTGAGAAATAGTTTGGGTCCACCTTAGACTTTTAAATACTATGAGCCGGCACCCTATAATACCTGGTCAGGTTTCAAATAGTGAGGCAAGAGTCAGGTTCTACTTCTGCAAACATCTTCCACCACATAACACAGGAGGAAGGCAGGGGCTCTGCGTGCTGCAAGAAACAGTAGCTCCCCAAGTTTTTCCTGGAATCAGAGTAACTTTCCTCCGCTTAAATGTTCCCTCATGGAATGCAGAGTTCGGAAAACGAGTCCCCAGGTGGATAGAAGCTGTAGGAGTGGAATCATCCAATATCAGTAAATCACGCAAGTAGGGATACGGTAAAAGTCTTTCCCAGGAAGGACTCTGGAAGTTTCGAACATCTTGTTCAAAAACTATCAAAATCCTCGAAAGTTCCACCTCAAACCGAGAAAGCCCCACTGAAGCCTACCTCTTAAGCAACAGAAGAGGGGCTCTAACTTGGGAAGAGAGAAGAACAGTTACCCTGAGAAGCCCCTCGCCTGGCCTACCCCTGAGAGAAGGCACATCCTGTATTGTGCGCGTTCGTCGACTCATATGTTCCCTGGCAAAACCCTACACTACTAAACCCACGCCCCGGACTGCCGCTCATCAACCTAGGCTTCACTGATTCTGTCCTGGCGCTGATCTGAAGCGCCGGAAACCGGTATTTATATTGCAACGCTCAAACACTGCCTAACCTCCTCTTATTGCAGCGTTGTTAAACCTAGCACAAGAGCGCAACCAACGCCGCGTTTCAGGCTCCCAAACAAGGTATGCTGTTTCCAATAAGAAATACAGTGCTATTCACTTTTTTCTGACATCCCGTGTACGGCTGGAGGCAAGAAAACCAAAATGTTCCCCCCCGGGGACTTAAAATCTGTAGGGCTGAAACCCGGTTTTAAAAAACTCAAACGCCAACCTGCACCCAAAATTGCTTCTGCATGGACCATGCGGGAAAAAACTGAGGGAAAGGCGGCCCGGGGGTACCCGCGACTGGCGCAGTCGCCTGACCGGCGCAATACTCTGGTATTCCCCACTGGGGCCTTTCCCATAGTCAGGACTGCAGCAAAAACGAAGAACATCTGATCTCATAAAAAAAGAAAAAGGGGGAAACAACAGCTGTGCTGAAATAGCTAAAAGATGCACTTCAACAGAACTGAATGCATA